>NC_079147.1:45492757-45663558 GCF_945859685.1 Eupeodes corollae
GCAGAGAGGATTTGAAAGGAGATGTCAGTGCAAATTGGTTTTGAATTCCTATGCATATTGCAACGACTGACTACTCGGAAAGACAGAGTGCAGTAAAGGATTCCACATTAGCGCAGTACGGCTAAGGAGCGAACCGCTGCACTTCACAGGTAGACCAAAGTTGATCTCGAGGGTATACTGATGAAAATTCCTGGAGGAGCGAGTATTAGGGTTGAACTGCTTAAGAAGATGAATGCAACCGATTTTTTCCTAGAACACAAGCTGAGCCATCGACAGCGAAGCAGGAACTTGGATTAGAAGTTTCAGACAGGAGATCATTAATTAAAATGATAAAGAGTGTTGGATACATAACAGAGCCCTGGGGCACACCACCATTCATTTTGTGTTTCTCAGGCTTTAACCCATCCAATAATACTTCTATCAAACGGCTCAAACGTGATTTTTAATTCGACGAAGAAACTATTTTCATGCCAAATTCTATCAAATGCTTTAAAATTATCAAGTGAAATCAAACGAAGTAAAAATTTCTTCCACTATTCGGTGAGATCAGTTCAACAGTGGAGCTGTGGCTTCGAAAATCATACTGCTGGTCATTAAGAAGCCATCCGTTTTAAAAATATTTCTTGAGGTGGTAGATAATCAGCATTGAATTGACCTTGGAAATAAGAGATGTCAGTGCGATCGATCGGTAATTCAATGAAGCTTATGCAGTAATTTTGCGAACGTTAAAACCTATTCAGAACATCTGAACAGGTGAACAAGTTCTATAGAATCATTTAAGCTCTCAAGTACAGGTGTAATAATAACACTCTCAAGGCAACGTTGAATTGTAGGTGAACTACCTAGCAAAGAGATTAGCTTTCTCAATAAAGCTAACAATTGGAGTATCATTGACTACGAGTGTAGGAACCGATTAAGAGGAAGAATTCCTCATGTTTTTTATGAATGATTAAAAATTTGTTCTGCTTTTGGATTATTCACAAATTTGATCCGTCGAACAAAGGAGTTGTAGGTCTACAGGGGCTGCAGATAATCAGGGTTGCTTGAACTTTTTCCGAATTAACTCAGTTGGGTTAGCTTTCTAAGAAAGGAAATTTACATCTTTAACATAAAATAACATCTTTGCAGTCTGAACTGAAGCTTTTTTATTTTAATCATATCTGTTAGAGTTAACGTCACTAAATCGAGGAAGCATAGTGACCAGTAAAAGATCCTGATTGTTGAGGACGTCCTAGTTGGCTTTCTGGAATTGCCAAACGAATCTCTTAGGATCTCTTTGTTTAACAGGAGTGTCTTGGCACGAGAAATAAAAAGATATAACACAATGATCAGATGTGCCTAAGACAAATAGAATACTGATAGTTAACTTATCAGGATCAGAAGTAAGAAAAAAGCCAAGAGTGTTTTCTGATCGAACAATTGCGTCCGATATTCGAGTGCTTAGCGTGTTGGCCAGCCAAGTAAGGTAGTTAACCTGAGAAAGTTCTCAGTGTTGTCCGACATGAATGTAAAAGTCAAGAAGAAGAAGAATAGGAATCGCTTTTAATATGAGGATATGAAGTTACAATTCATTTGGATCGAATCTGGCAGAGTATCGAATTCACAAGAAGTTAATCCTCTACCAAGATATGGACTTCTGTACAAAAAGCAAATGTGAATGATGTTCTTTTTTATCGTGAATTTAAACCAAAGAAAATGTAAAAAAGAATTAGAACAGGAACAATATTGAAGTACTTACTACTTTCTTAAGGAAGCGCTAAAGTCCTGTGTGAACTAGGGTCTTACCCACAAACTTCTCCATCTAGCTCGGTCCCTAGATAAATTTTACCAGTTGCGCACTCCAAGTTGGGTGAGATTACTTTCAACTGATCCGCGGTTTTCCTTTACTGCGCTGTCACGTGGGAGTTTATTTGAAGACTCCGGAGCATTGGTATTCATGTGCTCTATACGTGATTTAGCCATTTTTGTCGTTGGATTCTTATCCTTCTGGCTATGTCTACGCTACTGAACATCCCGTAGAGCTCTTTATTCCATCTTCTCCTTCATTCAATTTGTATGCATAGGAGACCGTAGATCAGGTGATGACTTTTGGATTTGGTTGCTCGAGAGCTTGTACTTTGTTGAGGTATAAGCTGATAAAAGCACTAAGATATATCCATGAATATTAAATTTGAAAGGATCGGAAGCCTTACCTACTTGGGTTTCACTGAGTGAAAAAAAAAACAGCTGGCCAGTTTAAAGCACTATGGATTTTCGTCGAAATAAATTTGACATAAGCTCACGAATATTGCAATAATCTACTCTTAAACTTACAATGATTTAAAAAAAAAATTAACCAAAACAAATCATTGAATTAAAAAACTGAATGCTATTCGATTGAAGTCAAACTTATAACATTTCCAACAGATCAAATTTAAAAAAATACTAGAATTCGACTCAAACTGATAACGTTCTCTTCGTATCCCTTATAATAAGTTGAATTATTGTCAATTATTAAAGTAAGAACAAAGTATGCTGTCAAAAATTGAAACTCAAGCAAACTCCTTTAAATATTTTTGAGGGTTTAATTTCAACTATGAATAAATTGTGCCCAAGTAGGGTAGTTGCTGGGGAAAGCATAAATATCTCACACCGTTTTGGTTGGCCTTATTTTTAACTTCCCATAGGAAATTAAATTGAAAATTTTGACAATTCTCGACGTTTCAAGGTATCTTTTTAAATAAAATTGGGTGGCGCGACAGTCCGTTTTGAACCATTGTCTAGTGACTTACAACTCTCAACCATTCCTGTGTGCGAGTACTGTTATCAGGAATGGAAGGGACCTACAATTTTAGGCCGAATCCGAACGGCTAATTTTTTGAGAAAGCACTTTTTCATGACAAGAATTACTCTTGAAGGATTTGTCAATTCCTCGCAAGAGGCAGTACCCGTGAAAATTATTTTTTTTTAAATGAAGGTGACACAGGCAGAGATTGAACCCAAGACCCCTTGCATGACAGTCCAACGCACTAACCATCATGCCACGGGTACTACTTTTTTTGACTTAATATCGCACCAAATTTACATTATTGGACATTAACTAGATTGCGAACTGAAGAAAATATCGCAGCTGTATCGGCTTGTGTTAATGATGACCATCAATTTATCGATTCGCCGTTCGCAGCAATTAGGAATCTGTTACTCAACAACGTGGACAATTTTGAGGAAGGATTTAAGTGTGATGCCTTTCAAAATACAGCTGGTGCAAGAATTGAAGCCGAACGACCTACTGCAACGCAAAATTTTTGGTGAATGGGCTCTTGGATAGTTGGCCGAAGATCCACTTTTTACCGACAAATTGTGTTTAGCGACGAAGCTCATTTTTGTCTCAATGGCTACATTTGGAGTATTCACTCCTCAGCCAGAAGCGTTGCAGAGTTACTAGTACATCCAGAACAAGTCCCAATTTGGTACGGTTTATGGGCTGATGGCATCATCGGACCGTACTTCTTCAATGATCTTCAAGATGATGCGAATCGTAACGTAATTGTGAAGCGCTAACGTGAGATGATATTCAACTTTTTTTTTGCCCAATATGCAAGAACTCTACTTGAATGACATGTGGTTTCAACAAGGCGGTGCAACATGCCACAAAGCACTCGCAACAATGGAGTTGAGAGGCGAGTTCGGTGAACATTTTATTTCAAGTTCGCGACCGGTCAATTGGCCGCCTAGATCGTGCGATTTAACGCCTATTTTTTGTGGGGCTATATTAAAGCTCATGTCTATACAGACAAGCCCGTTTCAATTGACGCATTGGAATACAACATTGAAGAATTTATTCGTGAGATACCGGCCGAAATGTTGAAAAGAGTATGTCCAAATTTGACTAAGCGGATAGACCATTTGAGGCGAACTCAAGGTCAACATTTACATGAAATAATCTTCAAACATTAAATTACATAGACCGTGCTATCGATTCAAAAAAAGATTTCATGAATTTTTCCGAATTGTATGTGTTTTTTTATAAAAACTTTTCTATAGCTTTTAAAAAATCACCCTTTACATGCATATTTTACTAGTCTTAGAATTAAGTTTAAAAAAATTAAATTCATAAACTTATTTTCAAAAGCTTAAACATGGCTGTAAGTACTACAATTTTCTTTACAATACTTGATTTGGCTGTGGTTGCACTTTCTTAACATTCTTAATTGATTTAAAATGTGTCAATCAAGAGTATTAAAGCAAAGGCTGTGGTTTTAAGACCACGTGTCCAAAATAAATCGTTTTTTGAGATTTCAATAGCTTGCATTAAGTGTAAATAAATACTTTGAAATTCAAATTTATTGTTTGAATCTTTGTCTTTTGATCTTTTGTATTTTAAAACCCTGCAGAATTTTTCTAGCTTAGACTGAAATTAATAAATCAAGTACAACAACAGTTTTTAAACACTGAAGAAAAATATACCTTTAATCCAATTCATAATAGATAGCTGGATATCCTCCTTAAAGTTATTTATAGGGCAAAAAAAGATTACAAACAAGGACTAAAACCTTATATCCTTCAAAAGTTCTCCATTTCGTCCTGGTTTAAGAATTTATGTAAGAAGCAAAGGAGGCGATGAGTACTGACACTAAATTATTCAAATAACTCGTTCACCTAACTGCGCCTATATCTTCTCATCATGTATCGGTTTTTTTACAAAAAACTAAAAACAGAATAAAAATTAACAAAAGTTGGTAAAAAATGATTTCCGACTCAAATATCTTTTCAAAAATTTGAGATAATAGCTTCTAACTAATTTTTACTTATTGAAAATATTGTTTTCAACATTAAGACACATTTTGAAAAAAAAAACCGAATTGACAGTTTTTTTTACATAAAATAAAACTGTAAGAAAAAAAAATAATAAAACTTGGTAAAAATTTACTTTCGACTCAAATTAAAAACATTGGCTTCAAACTTATTTTATTTCACAGAAAATATTGTTTTCTATATTCAGTAGATTTTATATAAAAATCCAAGTGTCCGTTTTTTCATAAAAATAAAATCTTCAAAAAATAGTACGCAAATTTGGTAAAAATTGATACGAGTATATATAGACAAACTTTTAAGCAAGACAAATCGACAGACGGGAGACTAATTGAAATATTTACTTTTTTTTCCCATCTAAGGTATTCTAAAAAAAAGATAGATTAAAATTCTGAGGTGCTTGAAACCTCAAGATTTGTTACAATTTTCTGTTGAAAAAATCGGTCTGATGACAAATTGCAAGTGCAACACAGATTATAGCTAGATTGTACAACCCAGTCGAGACTGTTTCCATGAAATCTTAAGTTAATTACCGCATTTAAATTCTTCTTCTCATAAAGATGTAAATATGTAATACCTACAGTAATTGAATGTTTTAAATTTTGTACTGTATGGTCATGGCCATAAAGAAGCGTAGGCTAGGCACGCAATAAAAATAATTCCTTTTAATTACTCATTGCAATTTTCAACCGATTATTTCCATCGCATCTCAGAAAAATAAGTTCCGTGATGTGGATATTTCATTGATGTAGATAATGCACATCACAGGGTGTGTACAAAAAGATGAAATGTATTGAAGTAATTTTTGAACAACAAGTTTAGCAAAACTGTAAAATATAATGAAGCTCTGAGAGAAAAATCAAATTTAAAAAACAAATTAAGCGCAGCTTGGCTTATTGCCGAAAGATCCATCAATCTTTCAACATGATAAATTCGACATTAGAAATTGACTTAAATAGGATTTCTAATGTTGGCGTGCATGCCAACATCTTGTTTCTTGCTTACCTCCTACATAAAGTTGGGAATCCCAAAACATGCTTTTCAAAAGAAAACATTTTGATATTTGAAATCATTGAGCTCTATCATTCATAGAAACTGTTTATAGAAATTTATTTTCTTTAATTGGTATTTATTTCACATTCACATCTTTTTTTGGTCCGACTTACGGCTACTCGTATAGGTACTATAACATTAAATATTGGATACGCATCGTCGTGTTCCTATTGCATGCCATTATCTATGCATACGCGCCATGAGCACAAAAGATTGATATACATTTTTTTCGAATATAAATAATTTCACTTTAAGCTAAAAATCTTCTTATGATTTTTATTGCCCGACGATTACGCTTACCGCAAGTTAATAAAAAATAAGTTTTCGAATAGGCCTTCAATATCAAAGTCACAAGAGACATCATTATTTTGTTTTTTTATAAATAGACTAAATTTAGAGGAATACCTGCTTCTGGTGATTTACTCATCATGATATTGAGCCAAAAAAAATAAAAGAAGGTTTTTTAAAAATACCGCAAAGACTATAGTTTCGTCTATACCTTAGCTTTACTGCTACTTACCATCGAAAGCCACAACCTACGCTTGGGTGAGCAATTCAAAGTGCCACAAACGAAAGTAGTAGACCGTGATTCCCTGGAGAGTGATCGCTTCTGTGCTTGATGCTTTAGTTGGGCATTGTTCTTTTTTTGTTTGTGTCCCATAATTCGTCAATTTTGAATTATAAATAACCCACTTGTCGCATGAAGCTGCTTAAATTTTTTTTAAATAAAACCGATACATGATGAGAAGATAGGCGCAGTTAGGTGAACGAGTTATTTGAATAATTTAGTGTCAGTACCCGTCGCCTCCTTTGCTTTTCAAAGTTGTTGGTATAATTCTTAAACCAGGACGAAATGGAGAACTTTTGAAGGATATAAGGTTTTAGTCCTTATTTGGCTTAGACAAAATTAAAAAATAATGATTTAATCGATGGTTGGTTTCTATGGTTTCTTTTATTATGGAAGTAACCTTTGTTTTGCTCTATAAATAACCTTAAGGAGGATATCCAGGCTATTATGAATTGAAGTAAAGGTATATTTTTCTAGCTAAGCTAAAGGTATATTTTTCAGTCTAAGCTGCAAGATTTTAAAATACAAAATATCAAAAGACAAAGATTCAAACAATAATCGTTGATGTTATTGGGAACAATGATAAATTACTCTTAGGTGAAATTTAGAGGCCTAATAATAATAGATCTATCGCCTCTATATGAACTATTGGAGGAAATTACTTTGGATTGTCCCAACATTATTTTGTGTGGTGACTTTAATTGCAATTTGTTGTGCGAAAATGTTTTTTTGGAGCAGATGAGTAGACTTGATCTTACATCAGTTAATACAAACATCACCACTCACTTTTTTGGCGGAGAACCAACTCTTCTTAATTTATTTCTGGTGGATGATGAGAATAAAGTTTTGCTATATGATCAGCTTTCTGCACCTGGTTTCTCCAAACATGATCTAATTTTTCTTACCAATAGTTTTATCTTCAACCCAGTAGTAATCACATACAAATATCGAGATTTCAAAAACATTGATTACTCCCAACTCGAAGCAGATACCCGAAATATAGACTGGCACAATATTTCTAACTTGTCTTCGTTCACTGCGCAGGTGCAGTTTTTTAATAATAATGTTGCTCAACTTTTTAATAGACACGTTGCCTTAAAAACTTTACAAAACAAATCAAAAGATCCCAACTGGTTCACCAGTGAAATACGTATCTTAATGCAGCAACGTGATCGAGCGTACAACTCGTGGAAAATTTATCGTTTACCTGAACTTAGACAAATATATAAGTCACTTCGCAATAGAGTTGTGATGGAAATTCGTTCATTTCATCTAACTCTGTGCTTCCAGTTCAAATTTTATCAGCGCAAAATACTTCCTCCAACTTTGGCTTCACAGGTGTTAGCAGTATTGAAGTTGTTGAAAGCCTACTTTCAGTAAAGTCAAATGCCATAGGCCTCGATGAAATGCACTCTTCCTTTTTAAAAATTATACTTCCCGTTTTTTTTACCGTATATCACTCATATCTTCAATACTATCCTTTCTACAGGAGAGTTTCCTTCTGACTGGAAATTGGCAAAAGTTATACCTATACCCAAAAATGCTAAGTGTAGCGAATATAGGCCAATTTCTATTTTAGCTTTTCTTTCAAAAGTTTTTGAAAGGATCCTGAAAAATCAAATAGGTGAGTTCCTTAAGGAGAACAATCTTTTAACTCCAAAACAGAGTGGCTTTCGACAGAAACATAGCTGTGTTACGGCTCTGCTTGATGTCATAGATTACTTCCGTTAAGCATTGGATTGCGATAAAGTTAATTTTTTAGTCCTTCTTGATTTTTCGAAGGCATTTGATACTGCGGTTCACAGCAAACTCGCAAATAAACTTCGCCACCATTATAACTTCTCCTCTGATGCAGTTAAACTTATTTATTCCTATTTATCCGGAAGAATGCAAGCATTTGAAGTAGGTAACAGATTGTCTGACTTTCTTCCAACCACTAGTGGAGTTCCACAGGGATCACTTCTCGGACCATTACTTTTTTCTTTATATGTAAACGACATTCCCTCCGTAATTCATAACTGCACAGTACATATGTATGCTGACAATGTACAGATGTATCTCGGCTGCGATCTTCGTCTTATTGAAGATGGTGCTTACCGCTTAAACGAGGACCTTGAAAAACTATCAGGTTGGGCACAGTTTAACGGATTGACATTAAATCCATCTAAATCTAAGTGTTTAGTTATATCTAAAAGAGTTCTGGATTTGTTATACTTTCCACAAATTATTTTAAAAAATGCAACTATTGAATATGTGGACTCTGCTCGGAATCTTGGAGTCATTTTTACTCGTAATTTGACATGGGATAAGCATATTAACGCTATAATTGGGAAATCATACGGAGTATTACGCATGCTTGGGGTCTCCCAGGCCTATACACCTATGAAGACACGTGCAATGCTTGCAAAAAGTTTAATTCTTCCCATTTTGGCCTATGGCTGCGAAATTTTTTCGAGTTGTAACTTTGCATGCAAAAGTAAGCTTAACGTCATTTTCAACAGCATCATCAGATACATTTATGGGCTTCGTAGATACGACAGAGTATCTCATTTTACAAATAGTTTACTTCACATGCCACTAGAGAACTATTTTCAGTTTCGTACCTTATCATTGTTTTCCGATGTCCTGCTTACACACCAACCACCGTACCTTTTTGAGAGAATAAGAAGGGCTTCTTCAGTTAGGTCTGACCAGTTGATTCAACCCCGATATGCCTCCCTAACATCTGAGCGCCAATTTTGTATTATTTTATATCTAAACAATCATTAAATTTTACTATAAATATTGTATAATTTTTGCCTACAACTTTATCTTTCTTTTCTCTTCTTTTTTTATTTCACTGCTTTCATTGTTAAACTTAATAGGTTATCACTAGTTTATAAGATATTATATCCTAATGTGTATAGCCATATCGAAATAAATAAATAAATAAATAAATTTGAATTTCAAAGTATTTATTTACACTTAATGAAATCTCAAAAAACGATTTATTTTGGGCTCGAAGAACAGACACGTGGTCTTAAATCCACAGCCTTTTCTTTAAAGCTCTGGATTGAAAAATTCGGAATCAAATAAGAAAGTTAAGAAAGTGCAACCACAGCCAAACAACGTGTTGTAAAGAAAATTGTAGTACTTACAGCCCTCTTTAAGCACTTAAAACAAGTTTTTGAATTTAAATTTTTTAAACTTAATTTTACCAGTAAAATATGCACACAAAGGGTGATTTACAAAAGTTTAAAAAAAAATATGTCTAAATGTTTGAAGATTATTTCATGTAAATGTTGACCTTGAGGTCGCCTCAAATGGTCTATCCGCTTAGTCAAATTTTCGCATACTCTTTTCAACATTTCGGCCGGTATCTCACGAATAAATTCTTCAATGTTGTCTTTCAATGCGTCAATTGAAACGGTATTGTCTGTATAGACATGAGCTTTAATATAGCCCCACAAAAAATAGGCGTTAAATCGCACGATCTAGGCGGCCAATTGACCGGTCGCGAACTTGAAATAAAATGTTCACCGAACTCGCCTCTCAACTCCATTGCTGCGCGTGCTTTGTGGCATGTTGCACCGCTTTGTTGAAACCACATGTCATTCAAGTAGAGCTCTTGCATATTGGGCAAAAAAAAGTTGGATATCATTTCACGGTAGCTCTTCACAGTTACGTTACGATTCGCATCATCTTGAAGATTATTGAAGAAGTACGGTCCGATGATGCCACCAGCCCATAAACCGCAACAAATTGTGACTTGTTCTGGATGCATTAGTAGCTCTTGAATGCTTCTGGCTGATATTTAGTCCAAAATCGACAATTCTGCTTATTTACGTAGCCATTGAGATAAAAATGAGCTTCGTCGCTAAACACAATTTGTCGGTAAAAAGTGGATCTTCGGCCAACTATCCAAGAGCCCATTCACCAAAAATTTTACGTTGCAGTAGGTCGTTCGGCTTTAATTTTTGCACCATCTGTATTTTGAAAAGCATCACACCTAAATCCTTCCGCAAAATTGTCCACGTTGTTGAGTAACAGAGGCCCAATTGCTTTGAACGGAGACGAAGCGATATTTTTTTCAGTTCGCAATCTACGAGAACGTAATGTCCAACAATGTAAATTTGGTGCGATATTTAGTCAAAATAGTTCAAATAGCAGCTTCAGTGGGTTGATTAAATTTTGATAATAATTTTCAAGCGTTGTTCGTTTGTAAGACGATTTATGGTTAAATTATAGACCAAACTGAAGATATTTGACAGTGCAGCTGTTTAAACCAATGTTGCCAAATAGATATAATAGCTAAAAAATCACCTTTTAGTTCGTATTGAACTTCCAACCTTTCTTGACAAAATATCAAAACTAAGAAGAATTCATTTTTTAAGGGCAGTGCTGTCGAATTTGAATTAAATAAGCGTCAAAAATGTTTTTTAAGTAAAATTACCGCAAATGTTTATAAAGGCTGGTTAAATTTCAAGGTAAGATGTTGATTTTAAATACAACACAAACTATTTAGGAAATTATAATTATTTTGGTAAGGTTTAATTATTTATGGAACAAAATATCGGCCAAATGGCCACCGTAACCTAGGCAGCGATGACCATTAATGGGCTGAATTATTTCATGCTTTAGCTCTTGAATTTTTGCTGGCCAATTGACATTGCCAACACGTGGGAGAACACGACCATTGAACCTGTCGCTCAAAAGAGCCATTGTTTCGCTAGCTGGGTGACAAGTGGCACCGCCCTGTTGAAACCACATATCGTCCACATCCATATGTTCGAAGTCGAGCCATAAAATGTTCTTAATCTCACGGTTCCCCAATAAGCATTCGCCCAGATTTAGCAATTATGCTTTTTGACGATGATGATTTTTTTCGAAATTTGATCATTCACTACTGCCATTTCTTTCAACTATTCTGACCATTGACAACGCTTAAATTATTTCAGCTTCCAGCCACCTTTCGCGAACAGCAGCAATATTTTCTGGAGTACGAGCATGCACTAGTGTTTTCAATCAGACCCAGTTTGCTCAAATTTTTGCGTTTCATGAATTCCATCGTAATCGGAAATTTTAACGAATCCCGAAAAACTGTATCATGAAATCCGTTCGTAGTGCAAAATCTCATACATTTTGATTCATGCATTTTGATTTGAACACCCATTTTCGTAATTAACCTGAATAACTTTAACTTGGTCGATTGCTTTTCTTTCCATGGTTAAAATTGAATTAGTCTTACAATGAGATATGTCAAATGGAATGCACACAAAAATTTGACGTTTATGGGCCGTTAAATCTTAAACTTTAAAATACGGGCATCACGGTTCAATTCTTTGATAGGATGGATTCAAAAGGCTGTTTCACTAGATCATTGCTTATACAAAAAGGTGGGATGCCTTGGTATGCGACCCAAGCTGATAACTTCATATCCCGTCTGTCGATTTTTCTTCCTTAAAAGTTTGTTGGTGTTTTTGTTTTGTTAAAAAATTTGTCAGTTGAATTATTCTTGAAATTTTCAAAACTACCAATAATATTTTGCATACGATGAAATACTTTCAGAATCTATTTTTATTTACCCATTTTAGTAGCAGTTGGATTTTTATCAAAATTTACAGAATGTCGAAAACAATTTTTAATGTGAGATAAAATGAAGCCAATATTTTTAATTTTTGAAAAGATATTTGAGTAGAAAGTAAATTTTTACCAAGTTTTTTTACGAAAATTATCAATTCGATTTTTCTCAAAAAATTTGCCCGAATGTTTAAAACAATATTTCTTATAAGTAAACAAATAGTTTGAAGCCTATATCTCAATTTTTTGATAAGATATTTGAGTCGAAAATCAATTTTTAAAAGCTTTTAATAATTAAGGTTTTCATTTTTTGTAAAAAAACTGTCAATTCGATTATTTTCAAAATTTTTCAAAATGTTGAAAACAATATTTCTTATAAATAAAAATTAGTTGGAAGCCATTATCTCCAAGTTTTGAAAAGATATTTGTGTCGAAAATCAATTTTTACCAATTTTTGTTAAATTTTCTCTTAAGTTTTTATTTTTTGTAAAAAAAAACTGACAATTCGTTTTTCTCAAAATGAAACTAAATAACAATATTTTTTAAAAGATAAAATTAATTGAAAGCCAATATTTTAAGGTCTTGAAAAGACATTTGAGTCAAAAATGCATTTAAACAACTTTTATTATTAACTTCCCATAGGAAGTTATTGTAATGGGTCCGATTTGTCAAATTGAAAATTTTGACATTTCTCGACGTTTCAAGAGTTCCTAGAGTCGAAATAAAAGATTTTTAGAAAGATGTCTGTGCGTGCGTGTGTACGTACGTTTGTACGTCCGTACGTCCGTACGTTCGCGACGTTTTTTTCGTCGTCCATAGCTCAAGAACCAGAAGAGATAGCGACTTCAAACAAATTTTGTTATACAGATAATAAGGCAGAAAGATGCATAAAGGGCTCTCAATAAAATTGCGTGGGTGGTTTTTTTTACCATAACAGTTTGAAAAAAGGTGGAAATTTTGGTTAACCCTAAATATCTTACGAACGAAAAACGCTAGAGACTTGAATTAAATTTTATATAATAGATTATAACGTGATACCAAACAGGTATATTTTTTGAAAAAAATCAATATAACGGTTTTTTTTTTTAAATCAATAAAACTGAAAAAAAAATTTGTCACCTCCAAAATTTTACGACTGAAATATGATTTCATCTCTAAAACAATTTTGTGCAACGAAGAATAATGTTTTTGGCATCTGATAAAATTTTGAGAAAAATCTAATTGACAGTTTTTTTTATAAAAAATAAAAATCTAAAAAAAAACATTACTCAAAGTTGGTAAAAATTGAATATCGATTCAAATATCTTATCAAACACTTGAAATTTAGGCTTCAATTTTATTTTATCTTATAAGAAATATTGTTTTCAACATTTTGAAGAATGTTGAGAAAAATCGAATTGACAGTTTTTTCCAAAAAAAAAACCTAAAAAAAAAAATTATAAAAGTTGGTAAAAATTGATTTTCGACTCAAATATCTTTTCAAAACTTTGAGATATTGGCTTTAATTTACTTTTATCTTTTAAAACATCTTGTTGTCAACATTCAGTTAAAGTTTGAATAAAATCGAATTGACAGTTTTTTTACAAAAAATAAAAACCTAAAAAAAAATTTATAAAAGTTGGTAAAAATTGATTTTCGACTCGAATATCTTTTCAAAACTTTGAGATATTGGCTTTAATTTACTTTTATCTTTCAAAAAATCTTGTTGTCAACATTCAGTTAAAGTTTGAAAAAAATCGAATTGACAGTTTTTTTACAAAAAATAAAAACCTAAAAAAAAATGTATAAAAGTTGGTAAAAATTTACTTTCGACTCAAATAGCTTTTCAAAACTTAAAAATATTGGCTTGAAACTTATTTTATTTCACAGAAAATATTGTTTTCGATATTCAGTAATTTTTATATAAAAATCCAACAGTCCGTTTTTTCATAAAAAATAAAATCTACAAAAAATAGTACGCAAATTTGGTAAAAATTGATACGAGTACATATAGACAAACTTTTAAGCAAGACAAATCGACAGACGGGATGGGAAGTTATCAGTGTGGGTCGCATCCCAGCCTCTTTTTTTTTTTAGGTTTTGATTGTTTGTAAAATTAAACTGTCAATTCGATTTTTCCCAAAATTCGGACGTACAAACGTACGTACACACGCACGCACAGACATCTTTCTAAAAATCTATTTCGACTCTAGGGACCTTGAATCGTCGAGAAATGTCAACATTCTCAATTCGACAAATCGGACCGTTTACAAAAACTTTTTAAGGGAAGTTTAAAATACCAATGCACCATGAGAGACCTTGCGGCGGTATTCAAGAGTAGCAAATATCTAAGTAAGAGAACAATTGTTATTTAAAATAACAACTGTCATATCTGGTACTTTTACCGGTACCGATACTTATTGCTCTGGTTCCGAACGAAATTCATTTTTAGCTCTCTCGAAATTTGTTTCTCCAACATTCGTCTCTAGACCATAAACTTTCACACGGCTTAAAATAAAAATCATATCTTAAAACAAATACTTCCCCCTAATGCTTTGTACGATTAAAGAATACATAAACATGGGAAAAAGACGACAACCGACAGCTAGCAAACTTTCAGGCCACCATCAACCAACATCCACCACCACCACCGCTCGTTACGTGTCGTCATCGTTCCTCATGCATTTTTGTATTTTGTTATGATGATACGGATACGGTTACAAGAGTTTCAAGTACCTACCTCTTTAGATACTTTCAGATGTGCCCTCGGCTCTTGTTGACGCCATTCGCAAGCCTCACATCCAAGATCCAACAGGTGAACACACAAAGTAGCTCTATTCGGTCGTTCGGTCGGTCTGAGTCGTTTGGCGATCCGTATAGGAACATAATTTCAATGATCGTACGTGCGGACTTCCTTTTCCGATTCGATATTATTTTTTGAAAATTCAATCGATTGAACAAATTAACGGTAATGTTTGGTGAAATTGTGATCTATTAAATAGAGTGTTGAAGAATTTGAATCCCAGTGAATTGGTAGTTCAAAACTTATGGTTTCGTTTAGAAGATTCAAGATTTCTTTTGTCTATGGTGATTATAACCTCTGTGAAAGGGTATAATTAAATTTTTAATTGCCCTTGTGTAACAACTGTCGGGCCGCGGGCGCCTAAATCCCGGAAACCCAACAATAAAAAAAAAACTCTCTTAAAAATTTATGAAATTCCAGTTTCGAAAGAAAGTGTTTTGTGTAATGTTGAAGTTTTTCCTGTTCGCTTATTGCATATCAAATTCACTTTCCATGCTAATTTCGTAGGTAGATTTATTAAATTTTGTATACCGCACCGTACTCCACCGCCACCGCATCGCGTCGCGTCGCGAACCATCACACTTGTGCTGTGGATCGTTGCAGTGGTTTTAAATTGAAATAGCGTCACTGTTTTTTAAATTTTTTAAGGTATTGTATTTATATTTATTTAGTTGTTTTGTGTAGTGTATCTACTATACTATATAGATACAGCCTACAAAAAAGCCTTTACAAAACGAACCAAAACGACTCATGCGAAACGTGCGGCAGCGAAATGTTGGTTTGGGTTTCACCAACATAACAAAGCATCATCACTCACAAGCATTGTGGTACCTATACTTCAACTAGTGCGCATTTAAACATTAAAAAGCTGTCATAGTGACGGGAATTATAATATCTTCAAATAAAAATATAAACACAATCATAATAATTATTATTATTTTCCCGCGCGCGACCGTTTTCCGTCCGTCGTCGTTGACAGTTTCCAGTTGCCATTTGCCATCATTGCCGCCGCGGCATCGTTACCGCCGTTGCCGCTGCTGCCGGCTGTTTGCTAGTTTTATAATCAAGTTTATTTAAAATTTCGGATACGTGTGAACATTTTCTGACACCAAACCTATTTTAAAGTAGGTAGGTACATACATATATACATTTATACGAGTACCTAATTAAATGATGATTTTTATCTCGAGTTGTGAATTTATATTGTGGTGACTCTTTTGTCTTTTAATTTTGAGAATTTTCATACCTCTGGTACCTACCTATTATATGGATAATCAAAAACAAAATGTACTTGTTTATTATTATATTTTTGTATTGTTAGATAAATTAAATTTTGGTCGAAATGGAGAAAAAAATTAATTATACTATATTCGTATAGTTTCTCATGGAATCGGAAACTGGGAATTAAAGAGAAATGTTTCTTTAATTAGTCCATGTACTTTTACTTGCATTTTAAATAATTGATGTCTTTGTTGGTGACAATCTAAAAAAAGAAATAGATAGTTTGTAGTTAGTATACTTAGTTTTTCAGTTAGAAAAGTTAACAAAATTGTTAAATGAATACAACAATTTCAAAGCCAATTAGGCGGTGGGAAATGGACAACTGAATATAAAAACGGAAAAAAAGTATTCAGAGTACTTTGAACTTCTTTATTGGTGGTCTGAGGATTCTTTGGAAAGAATAATGTTAAGAAAACAATTTTAATACTAAAAAAGAGGCTGGCTATGACCCACACTGATAACTTCCCATCCCGTCTGTCGATTTGTCTTACTTACAAGTTGTAGGTCTTCGTGTTTTATTTTAAAAGTTGATAGTTAAATTATTCTTAAAAAAATTTAAATTACCAAAAATATTTTACATATAAAGAAATAGTTTAGGTTAGAAAATCAAGTTTTGTTTCATAGGTTTGTTTAATAGGTTTAGTCGAACAAATTTTTTTACCAATTTTAGTAGCATTTCTAAAATTTTTACAAATTGGATGAATAAAATTAATTTAAGACATATCAATAACCGAACATCAGTTCTTACCAATTTTGCGTACTATTTCTTATAGATTTTATTTTTTTTATGTAAAAACGAATTGAAGAAAAATATTTTCTGTAAAATAAAAAGAGTTTGAAGACAATATTTTCATTTTTTCAATTTGAGCCGAAAATCAATTTTTAACAACTTTTATTAATTTTTTTGTTTAGGTTTGTATTTTTTATATTAAACTGTTCATCGATTTTTCTCAAAAATTTACTGAATTTTGAAAATAATATTTCTTGTAAGTTAAAATGAGTTCAAAGCCATAAGCTCAAAATTGTTGAAAAGATATTTGAGTCGAAATTCAAGTTTTACCAACTTTAAGTAATGTTTTTCTTAGGTTGTTATTTCTTATAAAAAAAAATCAATTAGGTTTTTCCCAAAATTTTACCCGATCTTAAAAACGTTATTTTTGTTGTACAGAATTGTTTTGGAGATAAAATCATTTTGTACTCGTCAAATTTTCAAGGTGACACCATTTTTTCAGTTTTTTGATTTATAACAAATACCGTTAATTTGATTTTTTCCAAAAATAAACTTGTTTGGTATCACGATACAATATATTATATATAATTTAATTTAAGTTCAGGATTAACCAAAATTTTTCCCTTTTTTTAAACTGCTATGGTTAAAAAACCTTGAGAGCCTTTTCTGCATCTCTCTGCCTTATTATATGTATAACTTAATTTATTTCTTGAGCTATGGACGACGAAAAAAACGTCGCGAACGTGCGAACATTCGGACGTACGGATGTACGAATGTATGTACACACACACGCACAGACATCTTTCTAAAAAATCTTTTATTTCGACTCTAGGGACCTTTAAACGTCGAGAAATGTAAAAATTTTCAATTTTCAATTCTGACCCATTACAATAACTTCCTACGGGAAGTTAATATCAATTACTAAACCAAAAAATTAAAAAAAAACTTGGTATCTTTATCATAGTTTTTTCTGGACTGAGCCCAGTGCGAGGACGTCTCGACTGTAAAGGAGTCGCCTAACTACGGTCTTAGGGCTGAAGTTATAGATTAGCGGAACCGCCTCTCTATCATGTATTAGCCCTGGATAGTATAAATAGAGGAAACCTTTGGGTGGAATGTTGCCGCTTAAACGTGCTCTTTCGTAGTACTTATTGTTGGGGTAGTAAGCCCCAAAAATTGAGCTGTAAGTCAACCACATCGCTCTCGCAATGCGACCCCTACCAAGCTTCCGCAAAAAATTATCTATTTTGTTTATGTTGGCTCTGTTGTATCCTGGTTGGAATGGTAATGTTTGTACTCCGACTTTGGTGTTCTGTGTAGTCCAAAGCAACGTTGCAAAACATTGTCTTGAAAGACACCCGAATCTTTTCCATTCGAGATGGGGCATCGTTGAACCATACCGGCCACAAAAAGGCCATCATCGCGATGCATCGGCCGGATAAGGGCCATGTGGCTAATCACCTTCACCCTGATGTCAATACGGCTGCTAAAAAACAACCATTACGTCAGGTCAAAGGCTCCCCCAGCTCTGTCCAGAGCAGCACTCATATGTCTGTCGAAATACAAGTACTGAACCAACCAGATGCCAAGGTACTTTACTACACTTTCCCAGTTCTTTTTCGGATCCCTTGAGGCTCCATACAGCAGGGTCGCATTTCTGAATATTGATTTTCAACTTCCAGTCATTGCAATATTGCCGAATCTTGACGAAGTCACCCTGCAAAAGTGCTTGATAACCTAAATTTTAGTGGCCGTTCTGTACGCAATTAGGTCGTAGGCGTAGGCTTATGCCTGAGTCAGACTTGCTCTCAGATCACTGGTGTAAATACTGAACAAGATCGGCGTCTTAACCGCTCCGTGTTGAAGACCATTTTTAATAATAAAGATTTTGGTAGATGTTGCATTCCAAAATTTGACAATAAACCGTCTTTAATTAAGCATGTCTTAAAGCATATACAACAGTGGTTTACTTTTGCCAAGTCTGATCAGCTTTTTTTTCGTTGTCCATAGCTCAAGAAAAAGAAATTTTGTTATACAGATAATAAGGCAGAAAGATGCAGAAAGGGCTCTCAAGAATATTGCGTGGGTGTTTTTTTTACCATAGCAGTTTAAAAAAAAAGTGCAAATTTTGGTTAACCCTAAATATCTTACGAACCAAAAACGCTAGAGACTTGAATTAAACTTTATATAATAAACTGTAACGTGATTCCAAACAAGTATATTTTTTTGAAAAATTCCATTTAACGGTTTTTTTATAAATCAAAAAAACTGAAAAAAAAATTTGTCACCTTCAAAAATTTTAAGATTAAAGTATGATTTCATCTCAAATATGATTTTCGACTCAAATATCTTCTCAAAAATTTGAGATAATAGCTTCTTATTAATTTTTACTTATAAGAAATATTGTTTTCAGCACTAGGACAAAGTTTGAAAAAAATCTAATTGACAGTTTTTGTACAAAAAAATTATAAATTGATTTTCGACTCAAATAGCTTTTCAAAAATTAAAAATATTGGCTTCAAACTTATTTTATTTCACAGAAAATATTGTTTTCGATATTCAGTAATTTTTATATAAAAATCCAACATTCCGTTTTTTCATAAAAAATAAAATCTACAAAAAATAGTACGCAAATTTGGTAAAAATTGATACGAGTACATATAGACAAACTTTTAAGCAAGACAAATCGACAGACGGGAAGGGAAGTTATCAGTTATTGTATCAAAATCTTCAAACTATTTTAAAGAAACTTATTATTAAAAAAAGAGTAATAAGGGACAAGATATTATAACGGATTTTTTAAGAACAGTTAAAAACAAACAATTTTACTATAGGAGGGACGGTGGTTCATTTCCCCGTTTAGTCGGGAGGGCAATTTAAAAAAAAATGGAAAAAAATAGTTAAAAAATAACGGTTATACCTACTATTAAGTTATATACATTTTTTTTAAGCCAACATTTTGTTCTATTAGCCAGTTTTTAAATCAAGTCAAAACAATGTGTAGTTTTTGAAAAAAAAAAAAAATAATTTCAAACTAAAAACTTGAATAAAAAAGGTTTAAAGTGTAATTTTTCAATACTTCAAGATTAGTTATTATTTTTTTTATTTTAGAATTTATTGCTCTTATTTGTTTTTGATCAAGAACTGAAAACTAGATGATTTTATGTCTTCTAGTTCTTGAGAAAATTAAAAATTACAAAAAAAAACATTTTAATTTAAACCGTCCTACTGAATCGAAGGCTCTCTGGATCAGCGAAACCGCCTCGCTATCCTGTATGAGCCCTAGATTGTCTAAATAGAGGAAAGCTTCGAGTGAAATGAACCCGCTTAAAAGTGCAAAAATAAACTGTTAGTCGATGACATCGCTCTCGCAACGCCACCCCTACTTTGTTTGTACTCCGACTCTGGTGTTCTGTGTAGTCCAAGGCAACGACGCAAACATTGTTTCTCAAACATCCGAATCTTTTCCATTTGAGATGGGGCAATGTTGAACCATACCGTTCACCCATAGGCAATCACCGGCCGAAAAAAGGAAATTTCACCCTGCTGTCAAGGCGGCTGCTAAAAAACAATCAGGGCAAAGGCTTCCCGAGTTTTGGCCAGAGCAGCACAAGCACCCGTACATTGCCTTTTAGATTTGTTCTGCTGGATATCAAAAAGAAGCTTAGACGCAGCATGAATAGTGTCATGTCCCGCTTTAAAGGCAAACTGATTTCCCGGAATTAATTTGTTGTTCTCAGCTCACTTCGACTTCTCGAATACCTTACTGATACTCGGCAAAAAACTTATCGACCGGAGATTCACCGGATTGGAGTTGTCCTTTCCTTTTTTCGGGAAAGTATGTACCATAACTGTCTTCCAACAGATTGATCATCACTGCGTTATGTCGTTACGCAGGTAGAAGTAGTTCTACAATGCTCTTTTCTCTGTTGTTGAAGTATGTCTCCGGTCTCTGTCTTCGATCTTCCTGATAATTCCTCCTAGGGGTTTGTGGTTAATTTGAGAAAACAAACTTTGGTCACTAGAATTAACGGCCCGTTAATGCATGGATCGTATGTCTAATATAATTGTAAATGTACACTGGTATACACTCCTCTGACTCCACAAGATCGTTGGGAGCCGTTTAACGGCGGCGGGTCCGCAGAGATTACTGTCGTACTCGATCATCCGTGAACAGTTTCTTGGCCTTTGACCCACAGTGTCAGTTATTGTCAGCCTTGAGTCCATTAGCAAAAGATATAGATAGACACCACTCCTTGGGAATGATGGTCTATCAGAAGCCAACAGGTGTGTGTTCAATCTTAACCACTATAGGTAGGTAGAAATGGCGATCTCAAGGCAACCTAGCCTGAGATCCAATTAGCGCTGTAGTGCACCGTTTTGATACCAAAAACTCGTTTGAACTGTGATTGAAAGGGACAGATTTATAGAGAAGCTTCATAGCGATTATGTTAGAGCCATTTTGTCGCATTGAGAAAAAAGAATAGGTTTCTAATCTTTGTCTCAGATAGCTCATAAAGTTCGTAAAAGAATGCTTCTCCAAAATATTTCGTCCATAAAATCATCTTCGACTGAAGTCCCCACTTTTTTCCGAAAGTTTTGCTGCAGGTGTAGAAGGCAACACATGCCTTCTGAACCCGTACTTCAATATTTAGTTTCCAGTTTAGTTTATTTGCGAGTATAACTCGCAAATACTTTGCACTGGAAGACAATGAAAGGATTTGACCCTTGAGTCGAGGTAGCGTGAAGGGCGGTACTTTAGTTTTGGTGGTAAAGAGCAACAGTTCAGTTTTACTTTGGTTAACTCCTAGTCCACAACTCGAGGCCCAGCTGCTAACTTTCTTCAAAGCTGACTCCGTGATTTCACTAATCACAGAGGTGTTCTTTCCTGACACCAATAGCACCAAATCATCCGCGTAGGCTACCGCCTTCACTCCACATCTCTCTAATTTAACGAGAATTGTATCCATGACCAGAAGCCATAGAAGAGCCGAAAGGACACCACCCTGGGGTGTTCCCCTACTTACGTGTTTTGTTGCGATTGTATTGCCTAGAGTGGCTCGAACCTTCCTACCACTGAGCATGGAAATAATCCATTCTCGAATGAAGTCTTCTACACCGAACTTAACGAGCGATTCTTCTATGGACTCGGTAAGGACGTTGTTAAAAGCACCTTCTATGTCTAGAAAGGTGGCAAGAGTAAATTCTTTATAATGGATTGTTTGTTCTACAGTACGCACTACCTCATGGACGGCAGTCTTCGTAGATTTGCCCTTAAGATAAGCATGCTGAGTGCTTTCGAGAGGTCTTCCAACTAGGATTTCTTTAATATGGTAATCAAGAATGCGCTCCAAGGTTTTAAGCACAAAAGATGTTAGGCTTATTGGTATATAGAAATGAAGGATTACAATGTTCCTTCGATAAAACTTTGCTGAGCCTTGCGGAGTCCTTTATGTCTTCGATTGATTGACAGTATTCTCTCTAGCCCTGTCTTTTGGCTGATGACAGGGCTTGCTTGTAAATTTTAAGAGAGTTCTTATACGGTTGGTAAAACTTATGTTTGTGGCAGATATTGAAAATTGTCCTCGTCATTTTCCTAAGACTGGACAGTTCTGCATTTTACCAAGAAGGAACGGTTTTACGCCTATATTTAACTGGGCAAGAGACTCTAAAAGCTTTACTCATAGAAGTTTAAAATGTTTTCACCTTTGATTCAAGGTCTCCTATCGATTCAGTGAGATTCGGTAAGTTGTTTAGTTTGGAATTAGCAATTTGACTGAATTTCGTCCAATCAGTTCTTTTGGGATTTCTATAAGGCAGAGGGTTTTTCGACTCGAAATTAATTTGAAAAAGAATCCACTTGTGATCCGAAAACGAATTCAAAGGTAAAAGTCTTCAATTCTCCACTAATAAATTACGGTTGTTTACTAAAGTAACATCAAGCACATCCATCATAATTTTCCGAGCTCGGAAAGACGAAAGTGGGAGTATACCCAAAGGGTATGCCGAGCATTTGCGTCGCCTCCGATCCGAAGGTTTCCCTTTTTGATTTTAGATTCGGTTATGATTTTGCACACCTCCTCCGGACGTGATGGTGCATTATGGGCAGAGTAAACAGAGGCCAACAGCAAACCATGTGTATTCTTATATTAAAATCTGACAAGTGTCGGATCGAGATGCTAAAATTTGGACATAAAAAACCTTTTAAATGTTTCTTAGCTAAAATACAAGTTCTGGGATTACCTTGGTCTTGATCGCATCTTGAGGCCGTTTATCCACGGTTCTTGGATAACGCTAATGTCGAAGTTTTCCTCTCTCAGATTGTCTGAAGCACACTTAGAGTGCTTCAGATTAATCTGGATGACCTTCGTTTTTTAATTATTTTTAGCTGCAGAGCTGGGGCCCGGCAACTCGCTGGGGACTCCGACTCCGCTTGTAACATCGTCAACCTCGACGTTGTCATTAGCTTAGTCGGTGTCTGTTACCCGACTCTGCAGAATTTGAATTTTGGCATTCCTTATGCCAAAACTGAGTTGGTACTCGGCCTTTTCGAGATCCCCTAGACTCTCCTCCTCAGAAGGTAAGAGACGCTAGTCTTCTGCTGTTCTTTTGCCTTAACTACAGCCCAATCGTTCATGGGGTCCAGCAGATTTTGCCCCTGAAGACCGCGGATCAGATCCTGTCCGCTTGGCTTTATGTTCATGAGCGGCAACCAAATGCAAGCCTTCGGTTGTCTTGGGATATCCTTTGCTGGGATAAGCTTGAGCTTCAACCCCTCCCAGTCATTGCTAACCTTAGCAATGCTTTCACTAAGGAAATCCCTAGAAAACCTGTCCGCAAACTTGATTACCCTATACCCCTTGAGCATCTCGCTAGAGTCAAAACTAGGGTAGGGGCCCTCACTTTTTGATATAGTGTATGAAAACACCATCTCAAAGAGCTTGCCCTCGATAGAGTTCCACACGACATTTGCTGTTTGTGGAGAGCTCATCTACAACTGCTACGTGGAGGTCATCCCTGACAACCTCACTAAGAGTACGCAGTTGCGCTGCTCCAGAAGATGGTGCTTTCACTGGCTTTGTCCGGTAGTCAAGCTTGCTCTTTTTCTGAGACGGGCAGATCTCTACCTGAGATCTGTTACGCTTAACGGCCTTTTCTCGGCTGGCCAGAAGGTTGTTGTACTCATCAATAACCTTCTGGTACTTTATTTTATCTTTGACGTCCGACTCATGAATCACTCCGGTTTCTTCATTTTTGGCAATCTTGGCAAGAATGTGAGAGGCCGTTTTGAAGCGGTTCCTGAGAAGAGCGCCCTCCGATAGTTTTTTTGGTTCCCACGAGTAGGTCAGAAAAAAGAGGTCAGCCCCAGCAGAGACGATATACCGGGGTAAGGCAGAAAATAAGGCGGACCCTGCCACGGCATCCGAGTGAGCTCGTTAGCGACTGGTTTGCCCCCCAGCCTTTCATTCTTCGGCACGGATTATGTAAGACGCCCACACCACCACTGAAATTAGGGACTCCGTATCTATGGTCAAATTGCATTGCTAAGGCTTGCTACTATTAAGGAGTAGGAAACTTCAGCAATTCCACCTGACCTTAGCTGACCCCTACCTTGACAACGTGCAAGACAACTGTGGTGATCATTACCTCCCGGCACCCACTAGGAGGGTTTGAAAGGAGTATTTTTGCCGGGCTATACTTTTAAGAGTACAACTGCATTAGTACAAAATTATTGACAGATATTCCAAAAATATCACGCTGAGTTCTTCCCGTTATGTCAATGTCTAGTATTTGGGTAGACTTTTGAAAAATAATGCCTCCAGTGTTGACGTGCGAACTCTGCACTCTGTACGGTGTTAAAAAAATCGCATGACTGCGCATCACCTTTTCTAAAGCCTTTTTTAACATCGAAAGTTGTTAAGTTCTTTCTAACCTTTATGGAGGAGCATGAATTTATGATGGTCATCCTCACAAACGGACGAGTTTGGCAGGGATGCCAAAACTAATGGCTCTATACAGCTCATCCCTGTATGTGCTGTCATGTGCGGACTTGAAATCGATGAAAAGATGGTGGGTGTCGATTTGTTGTTCTTGGGTTTTTGATCGACTGTGACTTTCCTGGTCTAAAACCATACTGATAGGCGTTCTAATATTACGGCAGAGAATATTTTGTAACCGATGCATGTTAACTAGACTGTTTTAAGTATTTGGTGCAGTTTAAAGGGTCTCCTTTTATTGATGTCATTTATTTACCTAAATAATAGAGAGAAAATATTCCTAAAAAAGTTCATATACATGGAACACAACATGGGGTGATATACAACCCCAATACATACCTTTTGCCCTCGTATTCAAAGATGTGAGATATTAAACGATAAATACATAGAACGGCAGACATTTGTTAAGACAAATCAAGATAACATTTGAAATAAAAAAACCTGGGGTTTTAGAGCACCCGTGTTGTGATCAGAAGTTTAATAGGGTTCGTAAATAAATCAAAGTTGTTTTTTTTTTAAGTTTTAAGTGAACGCCACAGTTCAGAAGTTTGATTTTTTGAAAAGAACCTATTTCGTCTGAAATTTGTGAAGGATGGAGATTTATTTGAAATCAATTTTTATAAGTGAAGTTGTTCTAAGAAATAATTTTATTCCGAATGCTTTTATGCATTTAAAAATATTTGAATCAGAAATAAGAGTTCGTTGAAAATAAAAAGATCTTAAAAATATTTGAACAAATTTTAAAAATTAATTTTTAGGGCAACTGAAAAGTATTTTGTTATGTTTTATATTCATTAGATGAAGATTAACTACTTTTAACCTAAATTATTATTAACTTTAAAAAACTTTATCATTTTCATCTTATCCTTAAAGTTAAAAAACCCGAAATTGGATCAACATGCAGAAATTCATTAAGCTGAATAACCACGAACCAAATAATGTTGAAGAAGAACAAACAAGTAGTACGAGTCTACATGCAAGTAAAGTAAAATTAGTTGGATACTTGAAGAAAAAGAGAACTGTAAGTTTTTCTTTTTTAAATTTTACCTTAAGGTAAAAAGAAAATATATAAACTAACTTTTTTCTACTCATATTTTTCATATAGAAAGTAGGAGGCTGGCGTAAAATGTGGTTTGTTCTACAAAACCAACTTTTACTTTCATATCCATCTAAAGAGGATTACGACAAGAAATTGGTTTCATTCAAAGATGTTTTGAATTTAGTTCCAGGAACTGTTGTACGTCCATTAGGAGGATATCGTTTTGCAATACAAACAACATCAGAAAGTGTTTTTATATTTGTAAGGATATAATGTGAATCTAAGCCTTTATATGATGGACCTAAGGTGTTTTTTTTATGTTCTTTCTTAGCGATGTGATGATAATAAAACATACATGGAATGGATCACAGCTCTAGTGGATAGTTTGTCCATAGGTTCAAAAGCTGTAAAACAGCAAAACAAGGATGGGTATGGGGCAGGGGGAATGGTTAAAAGGCCGCTGCAGGGTAGTCATAGCTGCAGCTCACTTGTCCGTTCTAAAAAGAATAAAGCAGTTCATATTCCTATTGTTCATGGAACAGCAAGGATTCTCAACAGGACTGGACTTTCTGAAAATGACCTTCGAGCATTTTCTCTTCGTGATACTAATGAAAGGTAAGAAACTTTTGTGGATAGATAGGTATAGAGAGGTTAAGGTTCTTGGTATTGTAAGGAAAGTAAGGAACAATGAAGAAATTATTTAAAATGACCTCAGGGCGTTATTTAATCTTGTAGGGAAAGTTGGGGGATTTAATTGTTTCATTTTCTTTACCTATTAAATGTTTAGACAAAATATTTGATTTTCTGAAGTTTAAAAAAAAACAATTTTAATTTTAAAAACAATTTATTTAAAACAATTGGAACTGCATTTCAACCGCAGGCCACATTCCTTTATAATTTTAAGAAATTGCTTAAAAAAAAGTAATGTCTAAATGTAGGGTTTTAGGGTTTCCTATTATTACTACCCTTTTTGTTTGTGTCTATTTCCCTAAAAAGTTTAGAATATTTTTTTAAATAGTCCTGTAATGAAAATTCTGTAATCAAAACTGCACAAAACAAACTCTTGCATAAAATATTGTTACCAATTCCAATTTCATTTTGGTAAAAATTACAATAAATGTCATTGCATAAAATATTTAAAATCGATGTGTCAGTTCATTATTGAGATAAGTCGAACGAAAAAAAGTATCTGCAACGTACCGCAACCGAATGTACGATATCTTTTCTAGTAATTTAAGGGAAGTCCTGTTGTCCTCGTTGCTACATCTTCAAATACTGGGTCGATTGTTTCGGACTTTGAAATTAAGGTTTCAAGCAGGCGTTTTAATTAATATAAGATCAAACACAACGAGACAATTTGTTTGGTCATCAATAGCTGTATAGATTTTAAGAAATTTCCTCTAAAACTTTTTTCTCAACTTTTCGTCATTTAATATTAAAAATATATATTTGAACTGCTCCAGAAGCATCTTTTAAATATTTGATAATCAAACATTTCTATTTTTTGTTTCGATTTTGAAAACTCAACTTTTTTTCTTTTCAAACTCGTTATCTTAGGTTGGGTTGGGTTGATGGCCTGGCGACTGATCACGTTATTGCTACACTTTGATCAATATACATAGAACCTGATATATTGAACTTCCAAAAGAGTCTATACTGGATTGTTTCAGTATTTTACCATCCCTGCTACCCAGCAGAGACTAATGTAATACTTAGAGCTAAGAACCGTTAGTTCTTGGCGACAGTAATTTACAAGGTTCGATTTAATTGTTGTGGAAAGAATCAATTTAAATGCTGCTTGACTATCAATGAATATGGTGATATCAGCTTGTGATAGCGCCATCACTGAGACCTGTTTTGCAGCTTATGTTTTTTTACAACACATTGACTTGCAAGACGCTGCTCAGATCGTGAAATATAAGAAAGTTAGCAAGGCGAAAAGAAAGTTTATCATCCGTTTTCAAGCCGTCAGTATAAATGGATATTGATGACTCAGTCATGTATTGAACATTTTCTACCCATTCGTTTGCTGTCAGGAAAGATGGAGTTAAAGATTCTGTTGAAGTCAAGATAGGATATTATGTAGTCTGTGCTTACATTGTTCCTTATGTATTCTGCCCGCGCCCTATGTTTCTGGATCAGCCATAAAGCCCTATTTGCAGCAGTTTCCTTACATGTAATTGCAGAATAAAAATATTGAGTATTACTTTTATTCCTGCTGTGGCCCTGATTGTTCTGAAAAGGTGTTCTTCAACGCTGACAAAACCATTCCTACTCTACAGGTCTCCTTCCAGCGGATGGAAAATAGCATTTCTCCAGCCTGTCCCTAAAAAAGGAGAATCCTTCTCTTCCTTAAACTTACGTCCAATAGCACGTCCCTACTTTCAAAGTTCATGAAAACGTTGATTTATTATCAGCTTAAGAAATATCTTGAAGAACGGAAGCTTCTTAATGACCGACAGTATGGCTTTCGTTGCAATAGGTCCACTGTTGATCTCATGATTTATCTCACCAAACAGAGGAACAAATCTTTACATTGTTTTGGAGAATGTTAGATTATTGAACTTGATATTGATATGAGTAGTACCCGTGGCATGATGGTTAGTGCGTTGGACTGTCATGCAAGGGGTCTTGGGTTCAATCCCTGCCTGTGCCACCTTAATTTAAAAAAAAATAATTTTCGCGGGTACTGCCTCTTGCGAGGAATTGACAAATCCTTCAAGAGTAAATCTTGTCATGAAAAAGTGCTTTCTCAAATTAGCCGTTCGGATTCGGCCTAAAATTGTAGGTCCCTTCCATTCCTGACAACAGTACTCGCACACAGGAATGGTTGAGAGTTGTAAGTCACTAGGCCCTGGTTCACAACGGACTGTTGCGCCACCCCATTTGATTTGATTGATATGATAAGCTCATTAAATTCTGATCGTGACATCATTGTTCAATGGGGAATCAAAAACCTGTAGAATTTAATGCTCCGAAAACTCAATGCTGTCTCCTGTCGTTAAAGCGTAACACATCTCAGATGCCGCTATCTATGAGTGGCACTTGCATCTAAGAAGCTAATCAGCTGTCCATACTTGGTATGTGTATCACAGATCACCTTTTAGGGAATAATCACATATTTGATATTGCCAAAAATGCTGCCTGGTGCTTAGGATTTCTCCGAAAGTGCAAGAAATTTGTCACCCCTTCTGATATGGCTGAAATTTACAAAGCCTTCATCCGTCCAAAGCTTGAATATAATTCACATATCTGGACAGGTGCCACTAAAACAAGTTTAAATCTCTTGGATAGAATACAAAAAAGGGCTTTAAAAATGATACGCTATAGAACTATAATCGAAACATTCACATTACAAGAACACTGCCGAAATGTTTCATGCCTTTCGTTATTTTATCGATATTTTTACAACTAGCCAGTTGTATTCCACCCCTAAAACGATTTAGCCGTAATACTCGCACTTCCAGGAATGCTCATCAGTTTACTCTTGAGCTCAATTTCGGGCTTACTTTCAAGTATGGAGATTATTTATTAAATCGCACTTAGAGAATGTGGATTGCTTTGGCCAACTCTGTTTTTTCCTACCATTTTGATGTTCACAACTTTAAGACCCATGTGGTATCTCCCCATAAATCGTTCCCAATTTTCCTAACACTCGTGGTTAAACATAAACATATAAAGGGTACTAATAACCCCTTGAGTGCCTCTTAATTATAATGCAAATATTACATTGCAAATGCTAGATAAGATTTGGTTTAATTGTTCGCTAATAGTGGTTACGAATTTTGCTGTTGCTAGTAACGCTACATCATCTGCGTATGCTACTTGTTTTACTCTGCTGTGTTCAAGTTGGGAAGGATTTATTTCAGGAACTAGGGAACGGTGAAAGTACACCACCTTCAGACGTTCCTATAGATGATGATACTTCAATTTCTATATCACTTTGTCCGCTTTCGATCGACCTATGTGCTGTAACGAACCGCTGGTGAAATCGGTTGGATTCCCAAGAGAATCCGACCTCTCCGTCCTATACCACCGTTACAACCCCAGGCCTACAGATGCAAGAGGCTGATCCGGGCAGCAGGAAGGAGAGGGTGTTCAGGCTACGGTAGCTTGGCATGCTTGCTTTAGCACGATCTAGCTCGTCGGTGGTCGGGGTTCTTGCTACCGTAACACTGAACCGTTGTTACGCAACTTCATGCCGGAGAGAGTATAAACGTAGTATCGGTGGTTCAACAATAAAAAAAAATCGTTGAGCCCGAATTCTTCAATGTGGGAACCAGGGGTGTGTGATTCAGATAGGGGGAGGGTTAAAGTTGTTAATAACCCCTTTTTGGAGGTTTTATCCCACCCTATGTGACCTAGGACACCATACCTTGGCTACTGCTTCCTCCGTATTATGCAGTAGCCCCTAACCGGATAGAGTTTCCAGCTTACCAGATTCTAATCTTCACCATCGTCATCCTTCAACGTGTCACTCCACCTCTGACTTCGGGTTTAGTGCTCCATGCTATCCTAAATGAAAACAAAAGCAAATAAAAAAAGAAATCCACTTCCCAAGGACATAACTCGATTTCACTCAATCCATACCGCTCAATGGACGATAAAAAGAGGGAAGATCAATTTAAGATACTTTTTTTATTATGGGCGAAAAAAATAACAATGAAATTCAAAAAAAAAAATGGTAATGTTAAACTAGATATTTAAATGTCGATGGAAAACAATAAAAAAAAAACTATTAACTTTATAAAAAAATATTAATAATATTTATTTTAGTCAGTTGGCAACCATGTGATGTATTCTATATTAAAAGTCTTTTGATTTTATTCTATTTTTATTAACTTTCCTAAAAAAACTTGTAATATTCGAACAATCGTTGGCAACCATGAAAGAATTTAAAAAAAACTTTTAATATTTTGTCGTCGTTGGTGTATTGAAATTTGTTTCTTTTCTTCTTAAAGCATCTCTTTTTAAATGTTGTTATTTAAATGAGATTTACTTTTTTGTATTTAGCTACTATTTATTTAATTATATTTTTTTCTATATATGCAAGTGTTCCAACAAAACAATTTAAAATATTCTGATGATATATACATATATGTACTTAATTGACTTACTTGGATTTGTTGCCGCCAATGTAGTGCACCACCTTGGTTTCCTCCTTTTATTTTTCACTGGGAAAGAAACTAATTCAACAAAAGCAAAGAAATATTTTAATATGTTTTGATGACACTTTTTTTTGTTTACTCTATTATTAAATTCTTTTTTTTTTCGATTAATTTTAAAATTCTTTCAGGTAAGTACAGTTTATAGCTATGCATATTTTTTCTCCCATTTTTTTTTCAGATTAAATTTTTTTTGTTTGATTAATTATTATATATACAAATTCTATAATTTACACATATACACCACGTCGTACAAGCAAGATACATAATACAATTAGGGAAAAGGGGGGGAAGGTACGCAGAAAATCGAAAGGTAGGGAGGTGAGTATCACAAGGGAGAAATTTCACGGGGTTGTTCCGGTTGATGATCCTCCAGGGGAGTACGATGATCACAGGTAAGTAGGTAGGTAGGTATTGGTAGTTATTTCCTAATTGGTAATTTCCGATTATCTTTTTTTTGTAGGTAAGTATCCTTTTATTTATTTTAAATGGTTTTCAGCAGGTAAGTATCACTGGTTTCTTTTTATATTTGTAATTAAATTTTCAGCAGGTAAGCACACTGTTTAATTTTTCTATGTTTTTTTTTAATTTTTCAGCAGGTAGGTAAAAGGGATTAAATTTTCTTTAGGCAGGTAAGTAATAATTTTTTTAACAGGTAAGTATTCAATTTTTCAGCAGGTAAGTACACTGGGTTTTTTTTTATGTTTTTTATTAATTTTTTTAGCAGGTAAGTACACTGGGTTTTTTTCTATGTTTTTTATTAATTTTTTTTTGCAGGTAAGTACAAGGGTTTAATTTTTCTTTCGGCAGGGGAATATCACTGGGTTTTTTTTTTCTCTATATATTTTTTTTACTTTAAATTTTCTTTAGGCAGGTAAGTATCAATTTTTTTCAACAGGGAAGTATTCATATTTTTTCAGCAGGTAAGTATTAAATTTTTTTGCAGGTAAGTACACTGGTTTATAATTTTGTACTTTTATTTTTTCTATACTTAATTTTCGTTTCGGGTAGGTATTTATATATTATTCACTAGGTTGGGTACTAAAACTAGAACTAATTTTATTTTCTCTTTTTTTTTTTGTTCTTTAAAATTTGTTCACTAGTTTGTCTTTATTTCTTTTTTTTTTGTTCTACTTTTATTACCAACAAGAATCACGTAATCCTCTTATAAGAAAAGGATCACCCAGAGACCGAACCGCACTGCTTTATATTTCAAGATCAACTGTCTGACTCTTAACTAATTATAGTAACTGCAGGTTCTAATTTTCTTCACTCTCACTCTTGCGGGATAATCATCCCACCTACGTAGCGGTCAATTCCTACAGTTCGAGGTCGTGGTATATAAATCATGCCATCAATTCTAACATCAATTCTAACAGTTAGACTGAGTTATGTACTAGCTAATATGTATCGTATTCATAATGTATTTTCTCAGTTAAACGGAGGTTTGGTATAGAGACAAAAAATAGACTTAGTTATATAATGAGTTTAGGTGTGCAATATTATCATTGCGTTATTATATTTGCTATCTATTATTATAGTCTGGGCTATAAAGTTCATTATTTTGTTATGTGTGTATTATTATTATTATTATTATTATTATTATTATTATTATTATTATTATTATTATTATTATTATTATTATTATTATTATTATTATTATTATTATTATTATTATTATTATTATTATTATTATTATTATTATTATTATTATTATTATTATTATTATTATTATTATTATTATTATTATTATTATTATTATTATTATTATTATTACTATTATTATTATTATTATTATTATTATTATTATTATTATTATTATTATTATTATTATTATTATTATTATTATTATTATTATTATTATTAATATTTTAAATATTATTAGAGATTATTATATTAAGGTATTATTATGTTAGTTACTTTTTATTTATTCTTATGGGTAGGGTTGCTAAGTTATTCAATTGGGTATTAATTGTTTTAAGATTTTTTTTTTGTATATATATATATATTGCGGTGCAGTTTCCTACAAAACTTGTCCTTTTCAAGAGAATTTGTTCAAGTGAAAAGGAGAAGGAAAGAAACAAACCACTGACAATATTAGGTGACATTAGATTACAGAATGAGATCGAACCGATACTTAACTATTTATTCTCCCTGAGCCGAGTTCTCATGCACACACTGAAAGCCGGGTATCGTGTGATTTTACTTTTTCAAATCTTTGCAATGGTAAACTCCCGCTTTCCTGCCATTTAAGTCTTCAAGCTCATATAGGTTATTTCCAATAACTTTGCATACTTTCATTTGTACGAACTTTGGACTAAGTTTCGCACAGAACCTCTTCGAAGCATCACTGAGGGCAAAATTTCTTCGAAAGACTATGTCACCAACTTCAAACTTTATTGCCTTGCTACGCAGGTTATATGTATTTTCATACTGAGTATGTGCTTTTGCCAGGGAATTTTTTATGTAAGAATGCATAACATTCATTTGTGCCGCCTTAGACACAATGTCCACGTTCGCGTTGTTAAGACCATCAAGCTTACGAAGCAGTTGGTAATCGGATCCATGTTCCACACAACTTTGCCCAAAGAGCGCTTCGTAAGGTGATACGTTTATCGCCGAGTGTACGGTGGTGCGAAGAGCACTGGCTATGGACTGCAAGTGGGTATCCCAGTTCCTCTGGTCAGGTTCGATGTAGGAGCGTATCGCAGCGAGTATGGATCGATTTACCCTCTCGCTAGCATTCGCTTGCGGAGAGTAAAATGCGGTTTTGACGTGGGTTACACCAAAAGACTTTAAATATTTTTCGAATTCTCGACTGGTAAATTGTTTGCCATTATCGGAGAGGATCGTCTCTGGTACTCCAAAGATACAGAAGACTTGCTCCTGCAGGAACTTCACCACAGCGTCCGTTGTTGCCTTCCGGAGTGCCTTTACCACTACAAACTTTGTCAACTGGTCCAGCGCAATCACAATATGAGTATTCCCATCTCTTGATCTAGGGTATGGACCTAGAAAGTCGATGTATAACATCTGAAAGGGTCTTTCAGCCAAAAATGCTTTACCCATTGGAGGTCTCAGGGTTGCATTTGAGGCTTTAGACGCCTTACAGATGTCACACCTTCCAATAAACGTTTTGACCTGGGCTGCCATGTGAGGCCAGAAGAATTGACGCTGGAGCCGGTACAATGTTTTTGCAATTCCTCCATGCGAAGCTCGAGGCGGCTGATGAGCCAAAGCAATCAGACGTTCGGTTAGCGGTTCCGGGACCCAAAGCTTCCATACTAGGTCATCCTCTATGGGATTCCCTGTGCAATGTTTGACCTTCTTATAGACGAAATTGTTCGACACTTGAAGGTCAGGTAGCTTATCTTTTTGTTCTTCGATGCTGTCTATGAGCTTGCAGTAGTCCATAGATTTGAAACTAGGATCCGCAAGATCAATATGCAACACATCGGAGGGATCATTCAAAATCGAAACATCGCAATGCAGAGCGTCGACTCCATACACTCGTGAAAGTGCATCAGGTACAACGTTCTGTGTGCCTTTGCGATGTTCGATGGTGAAATCAAATCCCTGAAGCTTTAAGCTCCATCTCGCCAATCGACCGCTGAGATCCTTCTGGTTCATCAACCACCTTAAACTCGCATGATCTGTCACTATTTTAAATGCATGTCCCTCGACATAGGCGCGAAACTTCTGAACTCCCATGACAGCAGCCAGGCATTCACGTTCGGTCACATTGTAATTGCGCTGGGCCGAGTTGAGTTTTTGAGAGTGGTAGCATATCGGACGTTCACTTCCACTTTCGCCCACCTGGCTCAATACGCATCCGATGCCGGTGTTAGACGCATCGCATTGTATGATAAATTCCTTTGTGAAATCAGGGTTCACAAGCAGAGGTGCGGAGGTCAAGGCTTTCTTCAGCTCTTTGAAGGCTTCGTTTGCTTCATCCGTAAACATAAACTTCTTCCCTTTTCTCAAGGTGTCCGTTATTGGAGCTGCTAGTGATGAGAAGTCTTTCACGAACCGACGGTACCACCCCGCTAGTCCCAAGAAGCGTCGAACTTGTTTGGGTGTAGTGGGAGTGGGAAATTCAGATATGGCGATCACCTTGTCTGGATCCGTCTTTAAACAGCCATCTCCGACAATGTATCCAAGATATTTTAATTCTTTGAAGCAGAATTTTGACTTCTGCACATTCATCGTTAATCCCGCTTCCTTCAGTCGACCGGCCAAAATCTCTAATAGTTCAATATGCTCATCGAACGTACTCGACACCACCAACAGGTCATCCAGATACGGGAAGATTTTCTCTCGCAGTTGATGAGGTACCACTTTGTCCATTAACCTTACCATGCGTTGAGGCGCATTGCAGAGGCCAAAGGGCATAACCGTAAACTGCAACAGGGGCATGCCAGGCACAGTAAACGCAGTTTTTTCCCGTGACGATTTCTCAAGCGGAATCTGCCAAAACGCATCTTTCAGATCTACACTCGAAATGAAATGTGTATCAGGAAGACGCGATAGCAATCCTTCTATATGAGAAAGTGGATACGCATCTTTCTTAGTTTTGGCATTAACTTTCCTGTAGTCTAGGCATAAGCGATTTTTGCCGGGCTTTCGCACTAAGACTACAGGAGAGCTCCACGCACTGGTGCTTTCCTCGATCACTCCGAGTTTAAGCATACGTTCCAATTCCTCATATAGCAGTTTCTGTACCGCTGGAGAAATCGGGTAATGACGCTGCTTAATGGGCTCAGCATCTCCTGTGTCGATGGTATGTACCTCTAGCGTAGTTTTTCCTAAGCCTTGTACAGCAGAGGATGGAAACAAGCTAATGGCATCTTTTAACCGCTTGGACTGTTCCTCGTTAAGTGGATGAGCATTCGGGTCTGTTTCATTGTGTTTAATATCATTTGGACTAGGTCCTAAAGAGATCTCGGAGATCAGCTGAGGAGCGATATCAAACTCCCTCCAGAAGTCAATACCCAGGTACAGTCTCTGCTTCAAAGACGGAACCAGGTAAAGGGGGATGGTTTTCGTCTTCCCTTTATAGGTGATCTCCACATAGATCTTTCCCACTATGGCTTGGTGTTTCCCATCTGCGGTCTTGACGTTGGAAGAGATTTTCAAGAAATGTTGGTCGTGTTTTCTTAGAAAATCAAAACCATCTGCTCCCAAGCAACTAATGCTGGCCCCACTATCTAGAAGACCTAGAAGAGGTTCTCCGAAGATATGGACCGTTGTATAGGGGCGTGGATCATCTGCGCTGCATAATGTTGTTGATTCAATGGCTTTGTACGCTTTCTTCTTCTCTCTGAATTTCTCCCTTAGCTTAGCGACCTTTTCGGACACAATGGTGTTCTGGTTTCCGAAAATTCGTTTTCTCACATCAAGGTAGTTTTGTAGTCTTTCGTGCAATGGTATGAGGGGTCTAAGTCTTGGTGGAACAGGGGGTGAATGAACATCGGCGTGACTAGTAACGCAAGGTCGTTTCAGCATTCTGATGGCGGGTATTGGCGGGTCTGTGGGAGAAGTGTTGTTGTAGTTTGAGTTCGAGCTGGAAACGGATTCAGAATTACTGATAAGGGAAAGGTCAGTTGATCTTATTGTGACTCCGGGTTCTTCTCCAGAGAGCAATTCCCCCGGGGCTTTAAACTGCTCTTCGGATCGTTTCCCGAGCATCGAGGACATTGCGGAGTGGTGATATTGTCCCAGCCACACTTAAAACAGAACAGGGACCTCTGAGGGTCAGGGCATTCGAAAAACGAATGACCCTTACCCTTGCAATTCCAACAAGTAAAGTTGCGAGTGTCCCGTTCTTTTTTTGGGTGGAATGCCTCTAACTCGGGCACGAAATCCTCTCCCTCCCCTTTCTCAGCAACAAGCTCGGAGACAGCACTTCTACGAGGAGGTGGTGTTGGTCCAAATCTTGATTTTTGTACGGCGGCTTCACGGTCGAGGATGTATTTTTCAACCTTCCGACAGACATGGACCATCTGCGCCAGGGTGCTGGTATCGAAAGTGATAAGCAACAATCCCATCTGCCTTCGGACGTTGTTTTTCAGTATATCGATGATTTCAACATCTGGTTTTCGAATCCTCAACCTTCCATTCAACTTCTGGATTGCTGCGTAGAAGTCATCAAAGGTTTCGTTCGGGCCTTGATGTCTATCGTACAACCTTCTCGACAGTTCCGAATCCGACTCCAGACTCCTGAACTGTTCAATCAGAGCGTTCTTCAATACTGGCCAGGTTACATTTGGATTCGCCTTCAAGTAGGTCCAATACCATTCCGCTACTCGGTCTGTGACAAAATGGTGGAAGTTGATGACGACTTCTTCCCACGAGGCCTTATGGCTTTCCCTGATATGGTCCAGCTGGAACAGGAAGTCATCCACGGATTTATCTCGGTTGTCGAACTTCAGCCCCCATTTGTGGAAGTTCTGGTACCTCCTTGTATGGCTTGATGGACGCGGGACCGATTGAGTGTTATTGACGGGATCACTCAAAGTCAGATCGTTTAACCGTCGCAGAAATTCTTCCACATTGGAGGTATCAACAGCAGCACCACGACGTGGAGGTGATCGAGTTCGCGAAGGAGTTACGTTCCTTAGTGGTGATTGGACTGGTGATGATCGGGCATGTGTAGTAGTAGTACGGCCCCGTAAAAACGCTTCATGCAGGCTCGATCTCCTCTCTGGGGCCGTTCGTTGAACAACTGGCGTTGGGGCCGCAAGTGTATCACGCATCACGTTGGCAACTTCATCCCGGAGGGCCGCTCTCGTCCGCTCCATCTCTCCAGCGAAGAAACGCAAATCCTCAGCTCTACTCGCTCCAACAGCTGCTGTGACTACCTCATGTATGTAGCCAGTAAGGTATTCTTCATTCCCTCTTAAGGAATCGCGATTTCTAGGAGTAGGTTGCGGAAGCCTATTCGGAGAGACTCCGCCCACAGCTCCTTCGTTACTCTTAGCTCCGTCCGGTGAAAGACATCCGCCCACAGCCCCTTGGTCGTTTTTAGCTCCATCCAGTGAAGATCGTGGATGTGGAATTGGTGGTCCAATAGGAGGAGCAAGATCCGCAAAGGAATCTGTGAGGAGCCGCGAACGTAAATCTCGGCTTTTCATTATACCCTTACCTCTTCCTCGAGTTATACGACTTGGCATGTTCAATGGGTTGAAATTAAAAGTTAAATGAAGAATAAAAAAAAATGCAACTCAATTGAAGTTAGGCGGAGAAGAAAAGAAAAAGTTAAAACAGACGTTACCCGTTAGGTATTTAAAAGAAAGATTTTAAAATTAGGAATATAGTACGAGAAAAGAGAACTAAATTAACCGTATTATATGAAAGAATGGAATCCAAAACGTAGAGAAATAAAAAGAGAAATATCTTTAAAGAAGCCTAAACAAAATAAGTAAAAATTCAAATTAAAATTCAAAAATATTTCTTTGTTATATATGTATATAATTAAAATAAAATTTGTTTATAAACTAAAACCAAAAATTATCAATAGAAGAACAAAATTGTTTGCCAGAGAAAAATTAAATTTTATAAAAAGGTAATCCAAATATTTCATATAGTCGAGGTGAAGTGACTTACTGAGAGGCAAATACTGACGACGTATGAAGACCAGTTCTAGAACCCCCTATAGAACCACAAAAGTTTGATTCGGAAAGCTCAACCATACTACATCCACAACATTGTATCCCAGACTTGATTTGTTACGCTACGACAGGCTGCGCTTGCTATGTTCAACTAGCTTATCTGCCAAGCTGACAGTCAAGCATCTGAAACACTGTGCAGATAGTTCTTTTTAAAATAATTAACTGTTTACAACATGAAATTAAACAACTGTAGCAGAATGAAATATCCCTCCAAACTAAGGCTTTAATGTATACTGAAAACAGGTATTCTGTTTTAATTCATTATCACGGAACGCTACAGCCTTAATGCGGGTGGGTAAACCCATTAAGCGGACGTCCGCAAAAACAAATTAATAATCTACAAGAGAAAAAAAAAAATCTTGGATTGTAAAAAAAAAGTCTAACACTAAACAAACACAAGTCCGAAATACAACATGTATCTGCAGCATAGTCAACGCTTATGAATTCCAAACCAAAGTTCCCACAAGGTGTTAAAATTTTTGAAGAATTCGGGCCCCACGTTGGGCGCCATCTGTAACGAACCGCTGGTGAAATCGGTTGGATTCCCAAGAGAATCCGACCTCTCCGTCCTATACCACCGTTACAACCCCAGGCCTACAGATGCAAGAGGCTGATCCGGGCAGCAGGAAGGAGAGGGTGTTCAGGCTACGGTAGCTTGGCATGCTTGCTTTAGCACGATCTAGCTCGTCGGTGGTCGGGGTTCTTGCTACCGTAACACTGAACCGTTGTTACGCAACTTCATGCCGGAGAGAGTATAAACGTAGTATCGGTGGTTCAACAATAAAAAAAAATCGTTGAGCCCGAATTCTTCAATGTGGGAACCAGGGGTGTGTGATTCAGATAGGGGGAGGGTTAAAGTTGTTAATAACCCCTTTTTGGAGGTTTTATCCCACCCTATGTGACCTAGGACACCATACCTTGGCTACTGCTTCCTCCGTATTATGCAGTAGCCCCTAACCGGATAGAGTTTCCAGCTTACCAGATTCTAATCTTCACCATCGTCATCCTTCAACGTGTCACTCCACCTCTGACTTCGGGTTTAGTGCTCCATGCTATCCTAAATGAAAACAAAAGCAAATAAAAAAAGAAATCCACTTCCCAAGGACATAACTCGATTTCACTCAATCCATACCGCTCAATGGACGATAAAAAGAGGGAAGATCAATTTAAGATACTTTTTTTATTATGGGCGAAAAAAATAACAATGAAATTCAAAAAAAAAAATGGTAATGTTAAACTAGATATTTAAATGTCGATGGAAAACAATAAAAAAAAAACTATTAACTTTATAAAAAAATATTAATAATATTTATTTTAGTCAGTTGGCAACCATGTGATGTATTCTATATTAAAAGTCTTTTGATTTTATTCTATTTTTATTAACTTTCCTAAAAAAACTTGTAATATTCGAACAATCGTTGGCAACCATGAAAGAATTTAAAAAAAACTTTTAATATTTTGTCGTCGTTGGTGTATTGAAATTTGTTTCTTTTCTTCTTAAAGCATCTCTTTTTAAATGTTGTTATTTAAATGAGATTTACTTTTTTGTATTTAGCTACTATTTATTTAATTATATTTTTTTCTATATATGCAAGTGTTCCAACAAAACAATTTAAAATATTCTGATGATATATACATATATGTACTTAATTGACTTACTTGGATTTGTTGCCGCCAATGTAGTGCACCACCTTGGTTTCCTCCTTTTATTTTTCACTGGGAAAGAAACTAATTCAACAAAAGCAAAGAAATATTTTAATATGTTTTGATGACACTTTTTTTTGTTTACTCTATTATTAAATTCTTTTTTTTTTCGATTAATTTTAAAATTCTTTCAGGTAAGTACAGTTTATAGCTATGCATATTTTTTCTCCCATTTTTTTTTCAGATTAAATTTTTTTTGTTTGATTAATTATTATATATACAAATTCTATAATTTACACATATACACCACGTCGTACAAGCAAGATACATAATACAATTAGGGAAAAGGGGGGGAAGGTACGCAGAAAATCGAAAGGTAGGGAGGTGAGTATCACAAGGGAGAAATTTCACGGGGTTGTTCCGGTTGATGATCCTCCAGGGGAGTACGATGATCACAGGTAAGTAGGTAGGTAGGTATTGGTAGTTATTTCCTAATTGGTAATTTCCGATTATCTTTTTTTTGTAGGTAAGTATCCTTTTATTTATTTTAAATGGTTTTCAGCAGGTAAGTATCACTGGTTTCTTTTTATATTTGTAATTAAATTTTCAGCAGGTAAGCACACTGTTTAATTTTTCTATGTTTTTTTTTAATTTTTCAGCAGGTAGGTAAAAGGGTTTAAATTTTCTTTAGGCAGGTAAGTAATAATTTTTTTAACAGGTAAGTATTCAATTTTTCAGCAGGTAAGTACACTGGGTTTTTTTTTATGTTTTTTATTAATTTTTTTAGCAGGTAAGTACACTGGGTTTTTTTCTATGTTTTTTATTAATTTTTTTTTGCAGGTAAGTACAAGGGTTTAATTTTTCTTTCGGCAGGGGAATATCACTGGGTTTTTTTTTTCTCTATATATTTTTTTTACTTTAAATTTTCTTTAGGCAGGTAAGTATCAATTTTTTTCAACAGGGAAGTATTCATATTTTTTCAGCAGGTAAGTATTAAATTTTTTTGCAGGTAAGTACACTGGTTTATAATTTTGTACTTTTATTTTTTCTATACTTAATTTTCGTTTCGGGTAGGTATTTATATATTATTCACTAGGTTGGGTACTAAAACTAGAACTAATTTTATTTTCTCTTTTTTTTTTTGTTCTTTAAAATTTGTTCACTAGTTTGTCTTTATTTCTTTTTTTTTTGTTCTACTTTTATTACCAACAAGAATCACGTAATCCTCTTATAAGAAAAGGATCACCCAGAGACCGAACCGCACTGCTTTATATTTCAAGATCAACTGTCTGACTCTTAACTAATTATAGTAACTGCAGGTTCTAATTTTCTTCACTCTCACTCTTGCGGGATAATCATCCCACCTACGTAGCGGTCAATTCCTACAGTTCGAGGTCGTGGTATATAAATCATGCCATCAATTCTAACATCAATTCTAACAGTTAGACTGAGTTATGTACTAGCTAATATGTATCGTATTCATAATGTATTTTCTCAGTTAAACGGAGGTTTGGTATAGAGACAAAAAATAGACTTAGTTATATAATGAGTTTAGGTGTGCAATATTATCATTGCGTTATTATATTTGCTATCTATTATTATAGTCTGGGCTATAAAGTTCATTATTTTGTTATGTGTGTATTATTATTATTATTATTATTATTATTATTATTATTATTATTATTATTATTATTATTATTATTATTATTATTATTATTATTATTATTATTATTATTATTATTATTATTATTATTATTATTATTATTATTATTATTATTATTATTATTATTATTATTATTATTATTATTATTATTATTATTATTATTATTAATATTTTAAATATTATTAGAGATTATTATATTAAGGTATTATTATGTTAGTTACTTTTTATTTATTCTTATGGGTAGGGTTGCTAAGTTATTCAATTGGGTATTAATTGTTTTAAGATTTTTTTTTTGTATATATATATATATTGCGGTGCAGTTTCCTACAGTGCAGGGGCGTCTTTAGACTTTTGGGAGTCATCAAATTCAATTTCCTGCAGTGATTGACAAGCTGTTTAGTTGTAGCATGTGTTCGAAGTTAATTTTTTATCCGGTTCAATTTCGAAAATGAACGCTTTCTACTGCAGTAAAGCAAAGTAATAGTACTAATAATTTTAAACTTTTCTTTCTCCGATCAGGTGGACGGATGATGCAGGACGATCAAAATATGTGGCACGCTAACTTCGTACTATTTGTGGTTGCATTAAGTCTTGATAATATGCATCTGGATTCTGAATTTTGGCACACGCTTCAAATTTATCAAATTTCTCCCTTAGATCATTTATGAAAGAACATAGTGAACAAAGCAAATTGGCATCAACATCAATCGTTATTTTTTCTCTTTGAAGGCTCTTGCTGGTTTTATGAATTCTTTCTAATATTGTGCTCCAAATGTCTATTAATTATTATTAATTAATGAGGAACTCCAGTTTTGACATTTTCTTAGACTGGCTGTGTCTGGATATTGCTCTGGATCTCTAGAGATAGATGTCAAGGCTTCAGTAGTTTGTTTTTAACCATGATAGATCGCGTTAATTGCACCAGCTCGTGCAGACCATCTTGTTTCAGAAAGGCTTTAAAGAAATCTATGTGATCCTAAACATTCATTCAATTTATTCCAGCGATGGGTAGAAGCAGAACAAAAGTTGTATGTGTTATTAAGTATAAAGGTAGTACCTTATATATATCAATTTTCCACCGGACTCTTTGGAAACAGGGGCAAGTTCGTGTGACTCAGTAGTGCTTTCTATGTTTAACTCATAAAGTACGTTTCTTAATATCACTCTTCATATTTCTGTTAATGAGGAATTGTGAAAAACAATCCCCTTCTGACAGCTATCAAATAAACTGTCACAGAACTGTGTTGCCAATTTTTAAAGCTTTCTGATTTTAAAGAAGAAACATTACCAAATATTTTGCAACTACTGATCCTAGCCTCATTGATACAAAATTCAATTTTGTTTTCTGTTATTGTGCCTTGGATTAATTGAATTGATATTTCAAAATGCACTTATTTGACTTTCAAATAAAGATATTTCAATAAAAGAAAAAAATACTGTCTGCGTCACAACAACAACACAACAAGAGTTCCCTTATAGGATAGCCTTGAACACTAAAACGATTGCATTCCGTCTATAGATGATTCTATTTTTAGAATCAAAACATACCTTTTCCATTACGAATGAAGTAAACATTTAGAAACACATGAACAATATTGTAGATTTAAAAAATAAAACCACAATGAATGCAGACATCTAATTACCGACCGTTCCCTTAACATTTTTTCCATTATTTCTATTTTTATAGGTCGACTACGTCGTCGTCGTCGTCGAATCACTTCTGTTTACATGAGACTCAATTCCTTCTCCAGAACCAGTCCAATGAAGTATCTCGGATAAATCGAATGTTTTGTGGCAGTGCATCATCTGAGGTGGATACAAGTTTAACAATATACCCCGCCATCGCCGGAAGTAGTGATAAAGGATTTGCTCAACAATCGCTGACACATCAGCCGTTAAAAAAATCTACAACAATGAAGGCAAAGTTGTCGGGCTTAAAAGGAAACCATCGGCAGTTTGAGAGTGAAAGTGGTGAAGTGAATCAGAAAAGTGTTATCAATAGAAAAATACATGATTTGTTAAATTATATTAAAACGGATAATTTTACAATGATTGAGGATAAATTAAGTGAAAGTGACTTTGCCAGTGACATCAATGCAAATAGACGATGTGATTTGAAAAGGGTATTAATGGATAATGAAAGGAAGAAAAAGAATCACAGTGACAATACTGCTATAGCAGCAGCTATCAATGGTCGAAGGTGAGTATTTTTGAGAAGTTTTGTTTACAAAATATTTATTTTTAAATACTGTGCTAGAAGTTTTTAAAACTATTAATAATATACAAGTTTGGTTGAAACAATAAAATGAGATGCAGTGCTTATGTCAAATGGTATTTTTTTAGAGAACTTTTCAACTCCTCATAGAGAAGCTTATTGCCATTGAAAAAAATGCTTAGGCAATTCAGTTTAGAAATTGTGATTGAACACCTAAATGTTTATATTTTACCCTTTTTGCATTTTAAATGCAACAATTTAGTTTTGTTTTGAAAACAAATTTTAACAAAAACCTTACAATAAATGTTGTACGATTTTTAAATCTATCCAAAATAATTGTTGTATCTTTGTTTAACAGTTAAATAAGGCCTTAAAACGTTGAAGAGTTACTATATGCACAAAGATTTTTGACACTCTTCGAATTTAGGAAATATGAAATTCGTATTCAGTTTTCTAATATTGTAAAAATCATTTTAAAATTTATTAATAAAAACAATAATTCCTTGCAAATTAAAAAAATTTATGATTTTTCCAGAAACTTTTTGTTTTCTTTTTTTTTTAAAGTGATTGTTGTTTATACAAAATTTTGCTCATTTTAAAAGAAATATTAACAAAATTTTAATGCAATAATAGATTGTTTCTTTTTTAATTTCCAAAACTGAAATAATCAAGAATTGTTTAGTTTTTGAATGCGTAATTTTTATTATGTCTAAATAAAATATTTAGGTAAAAAAATAACGTTTTGTTCAGCAACCATTTTAAGTTTTGGATATATAAAGGTAACTTTTCAATTTTTTCTTTCCTAAAAAACATTTTCTCGAAGGTAGATAAATTCCTTATATTCTTGACTTTTGAGACCAATAATGGTGAATACTAGATATTTTTTTTTAACTCTTTGTAGAAGATTTTAAAAACATGTTTAAAAAACACAAATATTTCCATTATTTTATTTTTGTATTTATTAAAAACATATAACAGCTTTTGAAAAACTGTAATTTTATTTAATAACATAATATGGTTTTTCAATAAGAGGTTGTGTACTTTTGATAGTTGACAAGTAAACACTATGTTATTACTAAAAATGAAAATATACAAAAAGTAGCAGTTATTTTTTCGAAGATCCACAATTGGCCACCAAGATCTTGTTATTTACCACGGTGAACTCTTTTTCTTAAATGCATCTCTAGAGCATTTAATTTAATTAGAAATACATTTCGCTTTACTGAGAAGTTTTGAGATTGCGGAATGTTTCCTTGTGTTCTTTCTTATATGCTCCCGGTTACAGCTCTCCATTGCCAATCAAAAAATGAAATACATCCCCATTCAAGGAAGTTTTAACATTTCGAAATCAATTCCTAGGATAGAGGAACAGCAAGAAATAATTAAAAAGAGGCTGGGATGAGACCCACACTGATAACTTCAAATCCCGTCTGTGGATTTGTCTTGCTTAAAAGTTTGTCTATAAGTACTCGTATCAATTTTTACCAAATTTCCGTACTATTTTTTGTAGATTTTATTTTTTATGAAAAAACGGGCTATTGGATTTTTATATAAAAATTACTGAATATCGAAAACAATATTTTCTGTAAAATAAAATAAGTTTGAATCCAATATTTTAAATTTTTGAAAAGCTATTTGAGTCGAAAGTAAATTTTTAGCAAGTTTTGTTTAATTTTTTTGGTTTTTAATTTTTTCTTACAAAAACTGTCAATTAGACTATTTAAAAATTTTACTGAATTTGAACAACAATATTTTTTTGAAAGATAAAAGTAAATTAAAACCTATATCTCAAATTTTTGAAAAGATATTTAAGTCGAAAATCATTTTTTACCAACTTTTGTTCATTTTTTTTCGGTTTTTAATTTTTTGTAAAAAATTGCAAATTCACTTTTATTTCAAAATTTTACTGAATGCCGACAACAATATTTTGTGAAAGATATAAGATAAAATAAGTTTTTAAAAAGATATTTGAATCTTTACAAACTTTGAGTAATGTTTTTTTCGATATTTTTTTTTTTTATAAAAAAGTGTCAATTTGATTTTTCTCTAAATTTTATCAGATATCAAAAACATTATTCTTCGTTGCACAAAATTGTTTTTTAGATGAAATCATATTTGAATCGTAAAATTTTGGAGGCGACACATTTTTTTTTTTCAGTTTTTTTGAATCACGTTATATTTTACTATATTAAATTTAATTGAAGTCTCTAGAGTTTTTGGTTCGTAAGATATTTGGGGTTAACCAAAATTTTCACCTTTTTTTAAACTGCTATGGTAAAAAAAACCAGCCACGCAATTGTCTTGAGAGCCCTTTCTGCATCTTTCTGCCTTATTATCTGTATAATAAAATTTATTTGAAGTCGATATCTCTTCTGGTTCTTGAGCTGTGAACGACGAAAAAAACGTCGCGAACGTACGTACACACGCACGCACCTTGACCTTGAAACGTCGAGAAATGTCAAAACTTTCATTTTGACAAATCGCACCCATTAGAATAACTTCCTATGGGAAGTTAGTAAAAGGATAGGATCTAGATTTGTATTAGAATTTTTAAAATTTGTAACAATTTTTTTATAATTCGAAAACAATAAAATCAACAACTTAAGTTTAGGCGTCACTGTGAATAGCAAATCGAATGTTGCACTAAAAGCGAATACTTTTAAATTTGTCATTTCGCGAGATGCTGCTACGTTTTCACCCCGAAGTTCACCAATCTTGCACAATTTTCTGTAGTAATATTCAGAAAAATGTTAAGCCAATGAAAAATTATTATTGTTTTGATTTCATCAAAAAAATTAAATAAATGTCAGGAAACCTGAATTTCCATTGAATATATTTAGAAAACACCGCATAAACTTAAAAGCGTCATTATGATAGGGTTTTGTAATGTTTTAAAATAACAACTTAAGGGCAGATACATTTATTTATTTATAAATTAAAAATTACTTATTATCTAAGTAAAGGTATTCAAGCGATAGGTACAAGATCAATTTTGTGGCACTGAAATGTAATCTAAAATATTTTTAACGAGTCAATTTTGTCTGTAATAAATGTTTTGGTTAACGATGAAAGCAAAACTAGAATGCGACAAAATTTCGTGCTCAATACACATTTAAAGATATAAGACATAGTTTAATAATTTAAGGACATTTTTCATATAACGGTGTAGGACATCTTACTGTTAAGATATTGGAGGTAGAGATGTTGCCTTATGCAACTTTAGTGATGCCGGTTGATGTGGGTCTTCCAACAGTAAAATGACCCGAAGCATGCAAAAACACTAGCCAATTAATGTGTATGGATAACAAACTTAAAGTTATTGAATGGCCTGCCAACTTAGAGACGGATAGATTTTTATTTTCGTATGTGAATTTGAATTACATTTGATAAGCTATCGCAAAGTTACAGAGATTTAATATATGATAAATTCATTACATCTTTCTAATAAATAATTATTTATATTATTAAAATTAGGAACTGTATAGTTGTATGAATAATTGAAGGAAAGTACAAAAAAACCTTCAATATGACAAAAAGAAGCCAAACTTATACCCGATATCTAGGTTGCAGAATAACAGAAGTGTCTCGATGAAAGCCAAGTAACGATTAAGTACTATAGGGCCCATTTAACCAGGAAAGAGAAAAATATTAAATTGAAAAAGTAAAATACGTTTCATCAAACTCAAATATGCAAAATGCAATGTCTTTTCTGAAAAGTGAAAAGTTTCGTCATTTGAATTTTGAAAAACTTTTGAAAAATATGCAAAAAAGTTTTATAAAAAAAAAAAAACCGTTTTGAAAATTAAGACGACAAAAATAGTTATCTAGACAATGGACATATATAGGCTAATTTTTCAATATTGAAGAATTTACTAAAGAACATGAATTTTGATTCCTCTTAATTTGTGAAATGTTTGATTTTGCAGGATGTTTTAATTCATCTTCACCGTAGGCATCCTTCGATGTAATTTGACAGTGTATAGCAACAAAAACGTTTCTTTTGAAAAGCTGTCCTAAATTATTTTATAAAAAACGAATGGTTCTGAAGAATATTTAAAAAAAATAGAAGAATATTTAAAAGAAATAGAATAGAAACTAAGAATCAACAACGATATCGGAAATGCTTTTTCGACAAAAGGGAGTTTTCAATGAACGAAAAGTACCTTTGAAATTGTGTTTTTTAATATTGGAAATAAACTACAATTCAATAGCCAAACGAATACGTGTTTAAATCCTATTCAAGAACTTTTTTGTACAAAACATTGATCTGGTAATGGGGTGATATATCATGGTGTTGCATTCGCGGAATAAGCAAAGAAACCTTCTGCAATGTAGTTAATCGATGATGAATTTCTCACCATTTGCTGGCCACAAACAATTTTTTAGATATAACCTTAAAAAAATATTTAACATATCTCAGTAAACCCAATATAAGATTTGCTTTGCAACTTTTCCAAATACGAAATAATTGGAAAGTTTTAATTGTTGCAAATTGAAAAGTATTTGAAAACAATAATTTTTTCTCCTTATACTTGACTCGAATACCCTTTTTATCGGATTCTTGTTGTTCTTGTAGATTTTTAAGTTTTGTAAAAAGAGTTGTCAATTGAATTTTTCTAAAAAAATAACTAAAAGTTTGCAAAAATGTTTTGTATATAATAAAAAACGTTTTTACCAATTTTAATAACATTTTTCAACAATTTTCATTTTGTTTAAAAAAACACAGATTGGATTCTTCTATTAACATTATCTTATTAATAACAATATTTAACACAAAATGAAATCATTTGAAGTCAATATATTCATTTATTTACGAGATATTGAGAAGTGGGAATTGAGAATCAATTTTTACCAATATTGACTAGAATTTTGTGAAGATTTTAGAGAAGTTATTTGAGATATTTTTAATATATTTGAGCCGAAAATTAGTATGTACCAACTTTAAGGATGTTTTTGTAATAAAAAAAACTATCACTACGTTTTTCTCAACATTTCTTTGTATGCCAAAAACGTATTCTTCGTTGCATGAAATTATTTTGGAGAAATAATCATTTTTTCTTCTTAAAACATCAGGGGTGACAGATATTTGTTTTAATTTTTTTTAACTTTCCTTGTCGAGTTGAAAATTTTGACATTTCTCGGAGTTTAAGGTCCCTAGAGCCGGAATAAAAAGATTTTTAGAAAGATGTCTCTGCGTGGATGTGTACGTACGTTCGTACGTTCGCAACATTTTTTAAACAGATAATAATGCAGAAAGATGCAGAAAGGGCTTTCAAGAAAATTGCGTTGGTTTTTTTTACCATAGCAGTTGTAACGTGATACCAAATCAAATATTTCGAAAAAAAAATCCAACTAACGGTTTTTTCTTTTAAATAAAAAAAAACTGGAAACAAAATTTGTCACCTTGAAAATCTTAGGAATAAAAAATGATTTCATCACCAAACAATTTTCTGCAACGAATAATAACGTTTTTAAGATCTGGTAAAATTTTGTGAACAAATGAATTGAAAGTTTTTTTTATAAGAAATAAAAACCTAGACAACATTATTCAAAGTTGGTAAAAATTAAATTTCTTTTCAAAAACTTAAGATATTGGTTTTTAACTACTTTTATCTGTTAAAAATATTGTTGTCAACATTATTTCAAATTGTGAGACAAATCGAATTGACAGTTTTTTTTTTAGTATGTACCAACTTTAAGGATGAATAGTCAAGCCATTTACATAAATCTAAGGAGATTTGTAAAAGACTAATACAATGTAGCTATGGCTCTATTCGTAAAAAAAAGAAAAACAAACAAAAATCAGGTAAAAAATAAACTAAAATATTTATAGGTCTCAATCAACAATAAGAATGATATATTTTTCTCTTATCTCGTGTATAGGTAAGGTATACCTTTCAAAACTCGAGCGCCACGTGCTCTTTTCCACGTATTATTGTCATTGTCATCCTCATCACCAGTCAATTGAATTTATTTTATTCTAAAAATAGTTTCAATTCACAACACAGCAGCAGTACAATACCTCTTATGACCATAAATACATCACTATACCTATCTATCTACAATTTCTAAAAGGACGTGTATCTGTGTACATCACGTATAAATCAGATACAAATTCTCAGACGAAATACCTTGCTCGTGCTCCTTAAAAATTCTTCGAGTTGAAATTGAAACTGATACAAAATCCACACTGACTCTGACTCTGACTACTCATAGCTATCTAACTTCGGTGCCACACTTCTCCAGAAGCAGAACAAACCCAAGGTTTTATTTTTTAATTCAGTTGTTGTTGTTTTTGGTTTTTTGTATGTTTCTATAGTTTTAATGTGGTTTGATGAAGGAACTCAACTCATAGCAGATGACTTTTGTTATATCCCCTCACAGTGTTTGATATATAAAAATAGAAAATAAATAGTATACCTTCCTAAGCCCGGAGAAACACCAACACTATAAAATACTAACAAATCATTAACAAAACAGACTGCTTCTTCCTCCCATCATAGTTCCCATTCTCATTCCCATTGAAGAAGCTGGAAGTAATTAAATCTATTTTCGAAACGTTTCCCTTTTGTTATAAAACTTAGGAAAGATACTTTTTTATGACGCAAAGAATGCAGGCGGTGGCTGAGGCTGAGGCAGCAGCAGCAGCAGCGTGTAGACTCCATTTCTAGATTCTTCAGTATTGCATAGTCCACTTCACTTGTTGGGGTACTTTGTTCTAAGTCTTTTTAGTCTTGAGTTTCTGGGAAATATTTTTCTAGATGTTTTTGGTGTACTTGCAACAATCATGGAATTACATAGAAAGGACTTTTTGTTACTTCTCTACGTCCACAGGACTAATCACGTGTTTAAGTAAATAATTATTAAAAAAAAAATATAAGTACACACAGTTAACAAGGATTTATCAAATAATTGTATATAATACCATCCGTCTTATATGAACATATTTAGATAGGAAGCTTTATAAATAGAGTTCCTTAATGAGTTCTTATTTTGGTCTTTTTTTCTTGTATAATCTTTTAACAGGAACACACGGATTGAGGATCAAGTTCAACGGTTGAGTTTACAAGGGTCAAGTGCATTTAAAATTGATGACAAAAAGAATATATCCATGGATGAGGAAGTTAATTGCCTTCGTTTGAGTTCGACAATACGAAAGGAAGAAGAAGAACAAGAAAAACAAAGAGAAGAAAAAGAAGAAGAAGAAAGAAGAAGTCCATTTTCAAGGCATCATCATCGCCACCATGGGAAAAGGCCTGAAGCCGGATGCTCATCATCGTCAGCTGGATCTGGCTCTGGTTCTGGTTCTGGATGTTCATCATCAACATTGTCATCGTCCTCGTCGTCGGGAAGGACAATCGAATCATTATCGCATCACAATGATAAAGATAATAATGGAAGTGAAATAAGTGAGGATATTGCTAAGAAGAATGAACCTATTTATGCTGTAGTTGACCTAAAAAATAAATACGAACATCGAGCGAGGATACGCCAACGACACGAAATGGAAGAAAAACGAAAAAGTCGTTTAGGGCAAATGAATGACTTGGATGAGGTCACAACTGATTATGAAGAGGTAAGACTTTTTGTAGATAATATTTTGAAAAAAAAAGTTGTTCATGGTCATTAAATGTCGATACGATAATTATATAAAAAAAATATTAAATCAAAAAGTACTCAATTGATGGAATGGGTTAGACGTGGCAGTTTGTGACCTAGTTTTAATATATTTTTACAAACGAACCATTATTTTTGACCTAGTTTAATAATAATTTATGAAATTAAATGGAATTGAAATAAAAACGATTATTTTGTAATATTCTTACTACTTAGGTATTTTTAAGATGTGCGAGGTGATAAGTTATTTGTGATCATAATTTATAGAGATGTTTGGTCTTTTTTTACTGCACTTTTTTTCGTAGAAATATTTGAATAAAAGCCATCGGTCTTTTTGAACGAGCTTTGACAACCCTCTTCGCAAATATATTAATTTGAATACAAAATACTGAACATTCATTTTTGTTTAATAAAACATCTCCACTTGACAAACACTTGATTTGAAGGTTTATGCATTTTTCAATACAGGGTCTTTCTTAATTTAAGTTCTTTAGTTATACTTTAAATTATTTTCATACAAATTTTTATTATAATAAGAATAAACCTTGAATAAGAGATCGTCAATTTTATATAAAGTTGCCTTTAAATTCCTGAAACTAGCCTTAAATTAAATCTTATTTTTGTGATGCACATAAATAGTAAACATTGAAGTGATTCTCACCTGCGACATATATGAACTTTATGGCAAGTATTGCATGCGTAAAAAGTTTCCAATCAAACATTACAATACGATGATAGAAAAGTCGAAAAAGTGGGGCCCCAATTCCGTCCGTTTCTCTTTCTGTCCTGGCCCCTACACCCTAAACTACAATTCAAATGGTAATTAAGGTTTTCAAACGATTATTTTAAGGCGTTTTTTTCCCTTTTTCTAATACGAAAAATATAAGCAGTCTCAATACAAATGTTTTGGTTAAAAAACGATTTTTTTTTTCAAAAATGAACTGATAGATTTTTTTAATACTTTCTCTAATTTTTGTTTGTCTTAATTCGGCTTTTTTCTAGAATTGCTCCAGAAGGGTACTCCCCATAAAACTGTTATTTTCTTTTTAAGTTTTCTCAAGAACTAATCAACCAATTTCAATAATATTCTCAATTTAAAAAGGGATGAACTTTTTTTACGAAATTTAAATGTAAAATTTATATTTATAAGCACTTAATAACTGCATACCAAAAATATTTTAGAGACAAAATTTAAAAATTATATATTTATGTATATAAAAATTAATTTAAAAAACCCACTCTAATGATTTTCGAAAAAAAGTTAAGTTAATCTAGGTTTTTTGGGAAATAAAAAAACGCTTGTGTTAAAATAAGGGCTAATTGAAAAACACAACATACGTTTCATATCTAGTAATGTAAAAGCTTTGAGATCTCTTTAGACCTGAAGTAAAATAAAAGATTCTGAAACGTGTAGTTTGTGGCTGCAACACAAAAGTTTCCTTCTAACTTATTTGTTTACCTTAATTTGTTTTTATTTTATATCAGTGAAATTATGTACTTAAATGCACCTATTTCCTTAAATTCAAGAACCAAACATTTTTCTCTCTACAATTGTTAAGTTTCGTTGACTCCTTTAAGATCAAAATATTTTCTAGCATCAGCTCCAATCTTCGAGTAAGCAGACTGATAGCGATAGTAATAATATACTCCCGAAAATTGAGTAAGAAAACACTACGTCAAAAAAGCCAAAAAAATCGTAATATAAGCTTCTTTCTTATTTTCTGGGTTTTTGAATTTTTGTGGCGTGTTTTGCATTAATAGAAATGGCAACAAAAAAGAAAAAGAGACTGGGATGCGACCCACACTGATAACTTCCCATCCCGTCTGTTGATTAGTCTTGCTTAAAAGTTTGTCTATATGTACTCGTATTAATTTTTACCAAATTTGCTATTTTTTTAATGAAAAAACGGACTGTTGGATTTTTATATAAAAATTACTGAATATCTCAAAACAATATTTTCTGTGAAATAAAATAAGTTTGAAGCCAATATTTTTAATTTTTGAAAAGCTATTTAAGCCGAAAGTAAATTTTTACCAAGTTTTAGTATTGTTTTTTTTTAGTTTTATTTTTTGTAAAAAAATGTCAATTCGAATTTTTTAAAAATTTTACCAAATGTTGAAAACAATATATCTTATAAGATAAAATTAGTTCGAAGCCAATATTTAAAATTTTTTAAAAGATATTTGAGTTGAAAATCATTTTTTACCAACTTTTGTTAATTTTTTTCGGGTTTTAATTTTTTGTAAAAAAACTGTCAATTCGATTTTTTTCAAACTTTAACTGAATGTTGACAATAAGATTTTTTGAAACACAAAAATTAATTAAAGCCAATATCTTAAAGTTTTGAAAAGATATTTGAGTCGAAAATCAATGTTTACCAACTTTTATACATTTTCTTTTAGGTTTTTATTTTTTGTAAAAAAACTGTCAATGAGATTTTTCTCAAAATTTTATCAGATTTCAAAATCATTATTCTTCGTTGTACAAAATTGTTTTGGAGATGAAATCATATTTAAGTCGTAAAATTTTGGACGTGACAAATTTTTTTTTTCAGTTTTATTGATTTATAAAAAAAACCGTTATATTGATTTTTTTTTTTCAAAAAATATACTTCTTTGATATCACGTTACAATATATTATATAAAATTTAATTCAAGTCTCTAGCGTTTTTGGTTCGTAAGATATTTAGGGTTAACCAAAATGTTCACCTTTTTTTCAAACTGCTATGGTAAAAAAACCACCCACGCAATTTTTTTGAGAGCCCTTTCTGCATCTTTCTGCCTTATTATCTGTATAAGAAAATATATTTGAAGTTGATATCTCTTCTGGTTCTTGAGCTATGGAGGACGAAAAAAACGTCGCGAACGTACGGACGTACGAACGTACGTACACACGCACGCACAGACATCTTTCTAAAAATCTTTTATTTCGACTCTAGGAACCTTGAAACGTCGGGAAATGTCAAAATTTTGAATTTGACAAATCGGTCAAATTGCAATGACCGAACTTCCCAAAAACGAGGCAAGTTGACGCTATTGGGACACGTTGCCTAATAGCGTCAAAGTGCTTGCCTTGATAGTATTTTTCAACATGGCTCCCTTTGGACAGATTTTGATGATGTAGTTTTTAAACATTTTTTCAGATGTCAAAAACGTAATTCTGTAGCCAAGAAATTATTTTGGAGTTATTATCAAAGTTCAGAAAGTATAAAATAAAAGACAATGGCCATTTTTGTGCCAATTAAATTGGTAACAAATTATATTTTTTTATTATATTTTATTAATATGTTTAAAATCGGTTTGGAATATTTCGAGATACTTGAACTTAAAGTTTAAGCAGTAAAAATCAAGAAAATCGCTGTTTTTGCTACATATATGAGCTTACTATTAATAGACCAAATTAAAATGATATTGGTACCAAATAAAAAGACCACAAAAATATCTTCTAGATGGTATCAACATTCTTGATATATATTACAGAGGTTCTGTCACCACCCCACACTTTTACTCTTCCGGAACTATGTTAAAAGAATAAATTAAAGGTATTTTGAATCGATTTAAGTATAAATCTGTTTTGAAACAAAATTTGAAAGCATCAATCGATGCTTAAAATCTTGTTCAAAGTTGGATTTTTCAGCAAAATAAGGATCCAAAGCAAAGGGCTCATATTAAGCCCATCTTTGGTTATCTTCAATATCAAGCTTAGTCTACACACTTAAATGGTATTGCACACGAATGGAAGAATTTACAGTGCAAGATTCGAAAAAGTCATATTTGTTGTACCCCTATACTAAAAATAAGGCTATAACAGAAATTACTTCTGCATAAGTCGAAAATTTAGTTTCCTTGAAGTTGAAGTTCTTAAAAAAATTGATTATTTTTTTTCTGTTTGAAAGTGATTCCGTACACTTTTGTCGGCAACTGCAGATTCAGCCGTATAGGCAACTGAATCGTTGAAAAGTGTCAAAATGTTTAATTCGGCAAATCGTAAAAAAAATGTTTAACTTATGATCTATTAATACATTTGACTTAAGTTAAAAATTTAATAAAAAATCAAAGGACACGGTAGTTACAGAATCAAACTCCAGTGGGTTTTACATGCCTCTTTAACTTCTGAAATCCAGATACTTAGTATCTAGTCAATGACATGCACTTTATTTCAGCTCCATAGCCAAAGTAGTTTCTGGTAGATTAATTTTAAAAACAATATTTGTTTAAGTTTAAAATAATACTTACTTTTTAAACGTTTTTGAAAGGTAACTCTGCACAGATTCAGGATAAGGACATTTATAAGGTCCTTAATGAAGTGAACTTGGTATAAAAGTCAGTTTTGTTTAAAGCTGTTCTTGAATTAAAAAAAACTTAAATTATTGACATTTAAACATATATTTTTTGAAAACATAGCAGAATAATTAAATTAATCAAATAATTAAATAAGAAACGTCTGCCGGTCAGCTAGTATAATTATTTTTTGTTTAATATATTAACGTATACATACATATAATTAATTTGAATTATATCTTATTTTTTATAAAGTATTTTTATATTTTTGTTAATATAAAAAAAGTTTTTAAAGAAAAATGAGCACTTCAACTTCATGTATCTTTTTTGACATACAAATGAGAATTTATTTATTCTTTTTTTCAATTTTTTTCTTAATTAAAGGTTTTCGACTTTCCTCATGAAGCATTGGAGGACAATAACTACATTAGACATTGTTATGATGATGAAAATATTTATGAACCGGTTTGTATATAAATTAAATTATATTTTATTAAAATCTATAGACTAAATGTAATATTTTTATTTTATTTCAGATAAACATTCCAGATCCTCCATTTAGAGATCATAAACATCGAAATGTTGTTTGGAAATACATTTCACGCCTTAACATTGACACCCTTTTTGAAATGGCTCGAAATAGGAAAAAATCAGTCAAACCTCCTTCGGAACACACGTCTCCATTTGCGAATATAAAACAAAAAATCGGTCATCATCGGAAATCACTAAGAATTCGAATGATCAAATTTTATGCATCACGTGAAAATCCCCAAGTGTCACAAGAAATTGTAGAACAAATAAGTAATGACGACAAAATAGATCAATGTCAAAAATAACTCTAAGTTTAAGGTTTTATCTTATTATTTTATGTTTGTTTGTTAAATGCATTTCAATCAATTGGAATTAAATAATTTTATTTATATGTTTTTATATAAAGTTAACTATTTAATTGTAAGAAAAAAAAAAAGAAATAAAGAAAGAATTTCGTTTTTAAGTTGATTTTTTTTGAGCATCCATCTTTGAATTACGAAAAATTTGAAGTTATCCGCATGTTGACGTTTGGCATCTTCTGTAGCCGGCAGCCTTCCAAAAGCTGCACCACAGTTCACCACAGGTGTACAGCGCCGAGATCTCTTCCATCGTGGAAGAAAGGATCTTGAAATTCACCTCTAAGGCGATTTGGAAAAGAACTGGCCTCGTATTGTGTATTGGTGATGGTATTGCTTATGTCTAAGGCTTGAACAAAATTCAAGCCAAGGAGATGGTGGAATATTGATGGTAAACTAACATTCAACACCTAGGATAAGCCAACAAGGATTTTGGTATCATTCCAATTGTATCTGCGCCACCTATGCAGACTAGTATTAAGGCCATTTCCATTCATTAGTACTCCTCAGTTGTGGTCAGCGCGAATTGATCATTGGTGACAGGGTCAAGTACGCTATGACCTATTTCAATTTTGGCATATATTTAAAAAATCATGCAAAAACTTCGTTGATACCACTATTAGATTATATAAGAACGTCTATCAGCAGGTTCGTGTTGTTTGGTACTATCGTTGTATACGATAAAGCAATAAGTGCTTTTGAATGTAGATTCTGATCGATATATTGGGAGGAGTTCCTCAGGGATCCACTGCTTTTTACAATATTTATAAATGATGTACCTCAAAGTATTAAAAAAGCTAATTTGCACATGTATGCTGATAATGTGCAGCTTTTCTTTTAGGCTTAACTCTTATCTGCAAAGCATAGTAGAATGAGCTGAAAGAAATGCATAGTTTACTGTTAAACCCAACAAAATCAAAATGTTAAGGTGTTTATACCAATAAATTAGATTTAGGCTCCTAGTCTTTAGAACAATGAACATAGGGATCTAGTTTAACATGACGCTTCTACTAGCTGACCCGGCGAACTTCGTACCGCCTAACATTCAATGAATGTCGTGTTACTTTTTAGCTGAACTAATTAAGGCTTTGATGAACGTAAAACAATGATACAAAATAATTTATTTATATAGATAGAAACAAAAAAGTATTTTAATATGATGAATAATGATCAAAACATACATACAGAAAAAAAAACAAAAAAAAATAGTATATACATACTATATTATATATAGTACTTCAAACTTATGTCAGAAAAAAATGATTGCAAACTATGTTGTGCAGATTGGGAAAAAAAAATAAAACTGGGATTAATTCATTAATAGGATTTTCATTGAAGCACTTTGTGGTAAACGACATTCTTTGTTTTTTGGTCAGGCGCAAGAACAAATAAGTTGGATGGTTTGCCGACACGTGAGCATGCCACGTACAATTTACCATGAGAAATCACTTAGCAATTTAGTATTTTAGTTAGTTAGAATGATATCCGGGAATACTTTGTTGATAATCTCGTCTTTTGATGATACGAAATTGCAAACAGTTGGAGGAAATGAAATCAAACCGCTCGATTTGTCAACAGGAACACGGCCATTATCTACCGATAGTCAGCAATTGCTTCGAGAAATCATCAGCAGATAGATCGTTCAACAATGCAACTCTCATATTTACAGGCAATTAAAGTTTCTTTACATATCGCCACAGATTTGATGCTTTGAGGCAAGCGTTTATTTCGTCGGCAGCAGTAGATCTTTGAATGACTGGTAGTGTTTGTCGGAAATCGCCAGTTAATAAAATCATTGCACCACCAAAACATCTCGAGTAATTTTGGAGATCTTTTAATGTTCGGTCTAGTGCTTCCAATGCGCGTTTGTGCGTCATTGTGCATCATATGATGATTTTTCATGGTACTAAAACTTTGGCCATTGCGGAGTGTTTTGAAATGTTACAAGTCGGTTGTTCAGTAGTTTGAAGGTTTAATTTTAACGCTGAGCGAGCCGTACGGCATCCGTCTAACAATGTGGCCGCTATTCCAGAACAAGCAATTGCTATCGCAATTTCGGATCTCGCACGTACAGTGGCCAAAATCAATGAAATGAGGAATGTCTTCCCAGTTCCACGGGGCCGGGGGCATCCAAAAAAAAATAAGCCGCCATTTCCATCATCAATTGCATTAATCAGTGTATCATAGACTTCCTTCTACTTCGGATTCAACAGAGGTACATTCGTTTGAACTGATTGGATTAGTTCATGCGGATCATATTTACGTTCATGTTCCAATTCTCTATTAAATGCGTCATTCATTGCGCGATCTGGCGCTAGCATTCCTTACCTAACTAACAAACTGCCACACATGACGTAACACATATCTTCGATCAAGAGCAAAGTCTGGTTATGGATCTCCTCATCCACCTTAAGATCGGAATTTTTTAAGCTGACGCGAATTCGATGTAAAATATCTTCTGACATGTTATCTTTGTATTTGTTCCACAGGTCACATGGGTTCGATGGGAAGCATCATGAAATGATGATAGCAAATAAATTGCGTATCTGACTTGGAGATTCAGAAATAATTGCTTAAGCGATTGCCGTGTCCCAATGAATATCGTTCTCAAGCAAATTTAGCTCTTGACATGCTGCATTAAATGTGGGGCACACGATACCATTAACAGTTCGTAGTGATTCAAATGATGTTGGCCCTCGAACATGTACCAGCAACAACCGCAAATAGAAACATTCATCATTTTTCGGATTAACTGTGTAAATACGACCAAGAGCATCAGTAGAACACATATCTGGATGACCAGGAACTGCATCGCCTTGCTCCCGACTTTGAAATTTTTAAGCAAAGTTCATGCGAACGGATCGCTTTGACAAATCGCAAAGAAACTGGTCAGTGTATCGCTGGGGGTGTTTCGGCACGTTGAGCAGCATTCGACGCTGTAAAATATACTCTCTGACCGTTCTCTAGATGCACCCCAAAATGTAAAACAGTGGGATGACCTTCGTGAATAGGGAATGAACATACGCCAAATTGCTACATTGCAGTTAACATATCTACCAACTTGATAGCGCGTGATTTCATCGTTGGTATTGGATGTTTGGATACCAAAAACCGCCATGTCGCTCCCTTTCTTGTCATACTTGCAAATGTATTTAATTGACTTGACCGAATTGCACAATACTCAACATTACAATGTGCTTTGAATGTTTTGGAAAGAAGTGGCGAATATGGAACAATCCAACTGTTGTCAACTACGAAATCGTTTTCTTTCACTTTAGTTGTGATAATTCTACCATTATCATCGGGCTATCGATGCCGATACAATGGATAACCATCGTTGCCTGTAATGGTGTCCGGGAAGCAGCAATTGAATAATTTCTATCCATTTCGGATTGCATGTAAATGTAATGAATAGATCTGGCCGACCATCATGACGAACATATGTCATTGCATCTTGCGCATATTCATGAAATTACAACTTTTTTTGAGTACTAAAAGTAAACAGTATAAAATGTATATCAAGTTAAAATGCAAACAACAATATTGATCTTTCCATTCAATGGATTAATCATTTTGATTTTAAAGTGATATCCATCGTCTCCTTGCCAAAATATCAGCGGGTATTGTAACGCGTGATATGAACGGTGTGTTTCATATATTCTTTGTAGTTGCCCAGTATTGCGTCGTGTAAGTACAATATAACGTGTTTCCAAGTTTTCACCAACAATCAGGATTGCCACTTAATCGATTGTTGGAGCAATAAATGTGCGTTCATGTGTTCCAGCTGGTCTTTTATATGCTCTGATCACAACGTTATAGTCATGACTTGGCATGCGCTCTAAAGCAGTCTTGAACAGCCTGACCAATGCATGATGTTCATGAACCATTTGCTGCAGATCTTGGAGAATTGCTCTTTTCGTAGCTGTGTTGATCCCTTGACGCCGCGCCGGTCAAGTTGTCCTTACATATTGCCCATGAAGTACATTTTCAAGAATTTATGCTATGCATCTTCTATAGGTTGCAATGATCCAATGCGATGGCAAAACTGGCCTTGAATCTGTAAAGTCAAAACCATAGTTATAGTTAGATGTACAAACAGTTTTTTTTTTTTCAAATAATAACATGCCATTTTTATTTCAGAGACAAATACAGAAATCTAACAAACTACAATCCAGATTTTCTTACAATAATAGAAAATAAAGTTTTTAACCTAAATTACCTAAAATGTCGGATTATATCCGTGTTCTTCGATAATTTCCGCCCCAAATGATGTTATTTGGAAACAGACATTGTATTTTTGTGCGTTCGCTGGAAAATGTCGTGATTCTAGTGTTTCGCCATAAAGCAGGGAGTACGATGGCTCTGGTGGTGGGACCAATAATTGCAATTTCACTTAACCACTAAGGCAGCACAAACCAGGCATTTCACCAGCAAACTTCAATGCTCCACAATGCTGGCAAACAACTCCCATTAGACCAATGCAAATTAAACGATGCAAGCTGTAGTCGATGGTGGAATCATACAGAAACGCTGCTCGATTCAAATCAATACTTGAACCATTTCTTCTTGCACTTCGAAGATTATTCCTCTGTTCATCTGTACGATAAGCTCGACGATTTTTCGTTTCTAACCTAGCCGTTTCACGGGCTACCTCTCTTTGCTCTTGTGTTTGAGAAACACGAATTAATGCCCTTCTTTGCAACGCGGCGCTGTTCTTGTCGATCTCCATTAGATAATTGATTCGCGTTATTTCGTTGCCTAATTGCATTACGGCTTCGCTGAGAAAGATTAGATCTTCTAGGACGCGGCATTGACAACCTATAAAGAGACAATTTTCGGGAATTAAAAATTAAATAATTAATAAATAATTTTCGAAATTAAAGTCTTAAACAAACAAATATAACAGTACCTGAACTTTTTAGACATTTTACAAAAAAATGAACGCACACATGATGTCTTCAGAAAAAAATAAAGTTGTGGCTTAAAGGTGTCAGCAACCAGGCCATAAGCTCCAAAAAAAAAAAATAGTTATTACACTATTTGACAGGATTGGACAACAAATGTTTGACATGTAATAAACAAATCAGCATCTATTGAAATGATTAAGTTTTCACTACACATATCGAGTTTTCATTGTTTTTAAGATGTATTCTGCTATTCGGGACGGAACAAATCCAACAAATCAAAAACCATGGTAATCCAGCCATGGTTATAAGTTATAAGTATTGTAACAAACACGACTTTCTTTTATATATATAAGATTGTTGCTAAATTATTCATTTCAGCTTTGCAAATGCAAACAGAAAATTTAAAATTGCAATTAGCAATATTTGCCGTGGCGTTTATGTCCTTAGAGAACATGGTTGTAACTAAGAAGCATATATAGAATGTTGTCTAAAGCTCAAATGGGGTGGCGCAACAGTCCGTTGTGAACCAGGGCCTAGTGACTTACAACTCTCAACCATTCCTGTGTGCGAGTACTGTTGTCAGGAATGGAAGGGACCTACAATTTAAGGCCGAATCCGAACGGCTAGTTTGAGAAAGCACTTTTTCATGACAAGAATTACTCTTGAAGGATTTGTCAATTCCTCGCAAGAGGCAGTACCCGCGAAAATTATTTTTTTTTAATTAAGGTGGCACAGGCAGGGATTGAACCCTAGACCCCTTATTGCATGACAGTCCGACGCACTAACCATCATGCCACGGGTACTCGTTGTCTAAAGCTATTGCACTTAATAATTACAACTAACGAAGAGACATTACTCTATTATTGTTCTACAGCATATTTCAATTCTTCATCTTCTAAACATTTTTGGTGGGTACCATACCACTATCAAATTCTCTATCCCTTGGTATAAGAAGACATTACTGTGTAGTTAGTAATTGATTTATATAATTTCTGTGTTGCTTCAAAACTTAAGATTTCTTGTAACTTAAAAGATTCAACAACAATAAGATTATTGTTGTTGAATCTCTGTGGCGTACCCTTAAATGTCCCTTTTGCTGCGTCGTCCCCGAGGTCGTGAAGCTTAAACCGGTGATGTGTTAGAGCGTGTCGCATGTCCCCAGCTATGGGCGGTGGTTCATTGACTTTCGCCCTCGTCATCGAAACCCAATCCGTTGTTGTGTGTCCTCTTACATTCCAACAAATGACATCTCCATCACAGGCGGACAGATCTTCTTGAAAACTGAGTTTTTCTACAAGAGTGTATCCGAACAGCTATTAACGTCGGTTTTTCAACTTCTGGACTTAAAGTGTAATTGTTAATGTTCCTCCAAAGCGTGTTAGTATTCCTATTAACATCTTTTTGTTTGAGCCAATTGGAGGATAATATGCCCAAAAGTTGCTATTCTTTTACAAGCCTGAACCTGAGCTGTGTTAATATGTTGTTTGGACCAGCGTTTACAGGACACCCTGTACATTGAAAGAATTTAAGGTAATATCAATATTAAATGGAAGAGAAGTCAGAAAGAACAAAACGAATGAAACCTACGTAACTGTATGGCTCTAAAATGGCAAGGTTTATTTACAAAAGCAAACCATGTCAAGTCAAGTTAAGATGTTTATAAAATTGCATTATCTTAAGACGTTAAAACACTTTTGTGACGATGAGAAAAAGCCTTTAAATCACTCAAAAACCCACCTGCACGTACTTCGATCCCACACTCTCCACTATGAAGGCAAATAAATAATTTCCAGGAAACGTCGTAATCGGATTCGACAAAAAATATATCTGTTTGTATTTTTCTTAAATTTAAATTGAAAAAATTCAAAAAAATTCCAAAACAATTGCCTACAGGAAACAAGAATTATTAATATTATAATGGAGACAAATAATATTCTTAAAGCCGATCAAATTTATCGCATAATGACTGAAACCAAAAATGGAAATTCCTTACAATCCAACCCCAAAGACTACACCAATAAAATAATTGACTCACAAGATCCTTTGGTTAAATTGAGACAAAATAAAAACAAGGAATTGGAAGTTATTTGGCCTTTGCCAATTTCAAAAGTTAATAGCTGCTTAAGTCCAATGGAAATCGATGAGATCTGTGGTATAACAATGTCTGTCAATAAAAACTTGCCCCGCAGTAATATTGCATTTGTTGATGAAAAAGTTGCGAAAATTGTGGAATCGAAACTTTTTTCTGGGGTAAGCGTTGGAGGTGGTATTGATGATGACGGTAGCAGTGTTGGAAACGGTGACGAAGACGATGGCAACAACTTTGTTTATAAAATTATGTTTTCCCATTTAGAAGAAGAACAAAACTTTGCTATGAATCCAATGCAAGTTGGAGCTGGAAAGTGGTTTCCAGGGATGTTGACTGTATATTCTGATTAACTTTGTCAATACGAATTAATGGACTTGAACTTTTTGTTGATAAAATTATATTTATCTATTTGGTTTCTTTTTTTTCGTTCTTATTTTGATTCGGATATAAATGCATAAATAACTTAATTTGCACTGACTTTTCTTAAGTGATTAAAATGTAGCTTTTCTATAGAAATTACATTAAGGCGGTAGCACATTGTTGTGGCTTTTTATTTAAAGGTATTGTATAGAACCAATTTTAATTTAATCCAAGTTTATATCTTGAAATTCTTGAAAAAAAATCTGTTTCATAGTTTATGGAGTCTTTATTTCTCATTGTAAGTCTAACTTTATCTCTGAAAATTCAACTTTCTTGCAGACAGAATTTCGCTTTTTCTATGAACGTTAGACCTCGTATTGTCTTAAGATTTAGCGCACAGATTAATAGCGTCGTAAGGACCAACAAATTTAAATTCGTAATCGACATCGACAGACGTAATTTCGAGGTAGTTAAGAACTTCGTCTACCTAGGCTCCGTTATTAACGAAGGAAAAAAAACCAGCCATGAGATCAAACGAAGAATAACTCTTGTTAACCGCTGTTTCTTTGGGCTAAGAAAGCAATTGAGTGGCAAAGCCCTCTCTCGAAGGACCAAAGTGTCGAAATAGAAGACCTTCATCATCACCGTCCTACTGTACGGTGGAGAATCATGAACTATGACAAAAGTTAATGAAAGCACCTGGGATCGTTTCGAGAGAACAGTTCTCCGTGTGATCTACGGTCCCGTGTGCATAGAAGGGGAGTGGAGGAGAAGATGGAACAACGAGCTAAACGGGCTGTAGAGCGATGTAGACTTAGCCAGAAGGGTAAAAGTCCAACGACTAAGATGGCTAGGTCGCGCACAGCGCAGTAGAGGAAGACCGCGGATCATGTAAAGCACACAAGTGGAAAGTGACCTCACCCAACTTGGAGCGCGAAACTTCAGACAGGAATGGTTGAGTTTGGTAGTCACTAGGCCCTAGTTCTCAAAGACTGTTGCACTACCTAATTTTATTTTAAGTTCCTGACCCGTTTTCTAAAAGAAGGTTTTCAGTTTACTAATTGCTGTCATTTTTTTCCAGGTACTGCATCCGTAAAAAAGTACTGATTCGACGATTAAGTATAACTATCTAAGCTCAGCCTTAAAAGAGTTATTCCTCCAAGTATTGGACAACATTCCAAACGCAGCTATTGATTTTCTAATACGGTTGGCGATATCTTTTTTGATTCCGCCTTCAGTAGGAAGAATACTTCCAAGATACTGAAAACTTTTTTCTTTGTCTACTAATTGTTAAGCAATATTTACTAAAGATGATGACTTTGAGGTTTCGAGGCTGAACATCTTAGTTTGTCAAGTATTGTTTATGTATTCTATTAGAGAGCAAGTATACATCGCCTGTGTTGTTTAGATGTACGAGATAAGTTTTCAAAATGTAACTAATACCTTCTTTTCCTGTCAAGGCTGCCCGATGCTTCTGAAGTTCTAGCTACGTGTAAACGTGACATTCGGACCTATCACAAGATACTCCTCCTCAAATCAATACACATATAACCACTGTTAACGCTGTCAAAAGCCTTCTCAAGATCATTGAAGTAGTTTCATGTACTATTTGATAATGATTTTTGAAGTATTGATGTGATTAATGCAGGAGCCTGGAGTTCGGAACCCTGTTTGTTCAGCGTCAAGTAATGTTTCCTGTTTTTGGTGCTCTTTCATGAGTTCTTCCCTTCAATGAACGCCTTTTAAAAGCATATAATTCAAAAAGTAACAGAACAAAACTCTTTAAGAACTATTCCAACAGACCTTTTTTAAGTGTCAGTAATATAATTGTAATTATTACTTTTAAATGTCTAAAATATCATTCTTAAAACATGTTTTTGGATGACATTTTGTTAAGTGCAGTGAAATAAGTATTACTGCAAAACAAGTAACAAGAACTGTTTAAAGTGTTGAATGGACGATTTTAGAACTATTTTATCAAAACTTTGAGCGGATTTTTCGTCATAGGTAAGGTAAAGCAATGTAGGCCCTTATTCAATATGCTTTAACTTCTGGACATATTGAATTTCAACTTAGTCAACGTAGTATTGAGGAATCAATGGCCTATAGCGCTTCCGTGATGCCGGTGATGTTCAAGGCAAATATGGACCGAAGTAGTTGTTAGAATGCATTCCATTCCTAACCGTGACTTTTCTGTGGGTTGGTGTCGATTTAAATTCAAAATATTTACTTGGTAACATTAGGTTCATTCTTCCAGGAATGGGCACCATCAGTGCAGATGATTTTCCAAAATGATGGTTTGGGTGTGTTTAAGTTTTGTCATCTTGGAAAATCCAAACTTTTAATGCTTTTTTTTGGCGACATCGCACTCAAGAGGTGGTTGATGCACACTCGAATTCGAAAAGCTAAGAGTGATATCCTTATTGAAACAATAAATTGATTTAGAAGTGCTACACTGAAGATTATTTGTATAAACGATAACAAGGATTGGAGACAAGACGTAGCCCTGGCGGACACCGGAAATTATATTGTGAGATTCAGACTTGAAGCCACCCTAAACAACTGGAATTGAACGGTTGAAAGGAACGTTAAGATATTTTAATAATCCCTGACGTAGCAGGTGAATCCAACACCCTAAACTTGTTTCTTACTTCTGATCCTAATAAATACACAATTGGTGTAATACCTTCTCGAGGCACATCATACCATTGTATCGTTTCTGCAAATTTCTCATGTGTAAAAAACCCAGTTAAAGAACAAACTCCTTTGAGAACCGTTTGCATATATGAGAAAGGGACGGTCTTAATGAATCCCTTTTTTTTTTTTTTTTTTTTTTTTAAATTCATTTTTATTTATTCCATCTTAAACCTATCTTAAAGCTAGACAAAAATTCATAAAACTAGCCTAATTATCCATAACTTACAACTAACTTAATGGTCCCATACGGACACTCTAAGCTAAACTATAACACTAATGACTAATGCCTTTCGGCCTTAAGATCTATTTTACTTCAATTTAAATTTTATTTGTTTTGTTTTTATTAGAAAATTTTGAAAAAACTAATATCAATAACCTTTTTTTATTTATTTTTACTTACAAACTACTTAAAATAAGGTCCTTAAATAAAACTTAAAAACTAACTTAAACTACCTATTCTACCTATAAACTACTTAAAACTAGAACAACCACAGCAGCAAATCTAACTATCTAACATTTTTGTTTTTCATATTTTGTTGTCTATTTTTTTTATTTTTTTTTTTTTTTTTTTAATCCATGTTTTTTTTTTTTTTTTAATGTTCTTTTTTAATTTTTTTTTTTTTTTTTTTTTTGTATTTTTTGTATTTTTTTTTTCTATTTCTTTTCGTGCCACCATGCCTATTCTACTTAAAACTAAACCCTAATACTATTAAACAAGTATGTAAGCCGGCCAAGGCTTAAAACCCCATCCCGACTACCCACTATCAAGTGCCGATTGAAGCCACCAAAACTGGTTCTCCTGCTTCACCCTATCAGTTCGGTCCCGTTCGGACACAGCCCTACTGAACCGAAGGAGCTCTGCTCCACCTTGTGCCATGACGTCCCGATTGTACAGGAGTCGCCTATCCACGGTTCTTCGTCTGACGTGGTAGATTAACGGAACTGCCAATCTATCCTGTATCAGACCGCATTTGTCTAAAAAGAGGAATGCCTCTGGTGGAATGAACCCGCTCAAGCGTGCACTTTCAAAATACTCGTCGTTCGGATAGAACGCCCCGAAAATTAAATTGTTGGTCGAAGACATAGCTCTTGCAATGTGACCTCGAACGAGTTTTATCACGAAATTGTCAATTCTGTTGATTCGAGCCCCGTTGTATAGGACCTCGTTGGAATAGTAATGCACATAAGAAGACTCGGCTGTTCGATATAAGCCGGTACAGCGTCGTAAACACTGCCGCTCGAACACCCGAAACTTCTCCATCTGGGAAGGGGCAACGTTGAACCACACAGGACAACCATACACGATCATTGGCCGTATGAGGGCCATGTAGCAAATTACCTTCACTCTGGGGTCAAGCCGACTGCTAAAAAACAGTCGTTTCGTCAGAGCGAAGGCTCCTCTGGCCCTGGTCAGAGCAGCATTTATATGTCTGTCGAAATATAAATACTGATCTAACCAGATACCGAGGTACTTCACTACACTTCTGCTCGCCAATGGCTGCCCGTGAAGATCAACGATGACCATCTTGCGCCAATTCTTACACGTATCCCTCGTGGCCCCAGCCAACGGAGTCCGGAACAGAATTGTCTCTGACTTCTGGACATTTATTTTCAGTTTCCAGTCGTCGCAATATCGCTGAATCTTGTCGAAATCACGCTGCAAGAGAATTCTAATAACCTCAACCTTTCGGGCCGTTCTGTACGCAATTAGATCGTCGGCGTACGCAATTGCCTTTATAAGACTACCTATCAGATCGCTGGTGTAAATGCTGAAGAGAATCGGCGAATTCACCGCTCCCTGTTGAAGACCATTTTTAATTGAGAATGTTGTGGTAGAAGTTACATTGCCACTCTTGACAACAAACTTTCTACCGTTAAGCATATCATAAAGTATATACAACAATGGCTTGTTTATTCCAAGCCTGCTCAGTTTTAGGTAAAGACCCTCCAACCATACGGTGTCAAAGGCCTTTTCCAAATCAACCAGAACAGCACCTGTGCATTGTTGTTTTGATTTATTCCATTGGATATCAGAAACGAGTTTAGACGCAGCATGAATTGTGTCATGACCCGCCTTGAACCCGAACTGTTTATCCGGAATTATTTTGTTGTCCGCAGCCCACTTAGTCAGAGCCCTATTAATGATCTTTTCGAAAACTTTGCTGATGCTCGGAAGAAGACTTATCGACCGAAGATTTGACGGGTTGGAGTTGTCCTTTCCCTTTTTCGGGAGAGGATGAACCACAGCGGTCTTCCAATGCGCTGGATAATATGCATTATTCAGTGCATTATTGAAGAGCGTGGTGTATATGTCAATTGCTTCCATCGGTAAATGTCTTAGTACAACGTTGGATATACCATCGACACCTGCTGACTTTTTGTTTTTTATTGAATTGAAGATGAGCTGAAGCTCAACCTTCGTCACTAACAAGGGACTTGGTCCCGTTTGCTCGGCGATTATGGCATTTGCCAAGGAATCGTCATTGAACCGCATGAAACCGCGGTTCTCAGATCGCCATTGTGTCATATCATTTCGAAGGTAAAAGTGATTAAGTAGGGCTCTGTTTTCCAGGTCGTGGTTGGGGCGAATGCTTACATTCACCTTGTACACTTGCTGGAAAGCAGCTCCCACCGCCTCCACTTTTTCCTTCGGATCTTCAATTATATAAAAGTCATCGTCAAAGATGGCTTCTTCTGGATCTATTTGAGCTGTCCTGAGTACGTCTCTGTTCTCTTCGGTTCGTTGGAGTTTCAGACTCGGAAGGTCATTGTCGTTCTTTTTTCTGAATATCTTGTTGATTTTAGGGAACATACTAGGGTCGCTCGAATTAACTGACCGGATCTTGCGGTCCCAGTACTTGTTAATTGATAGCCTGTAGTTCTCCTTAATCAACAGATTGACATTTTTTATTGACGACTTCAGTGTCCTAACCTCCAAGTCGTGTGGGTCTGTAAGTCGTCTGTACAAGTTTTTGAGTCTTGTCAGTAAGCCACTCTTGTGCTTTCGCAGTGCGTCGATTGTCGCGTTTCTGTAAGCGTCCATTTGGTCCCGTTCTCTGTACTTTGGGATTGTCCGTTCCATCGTTCGTTTTATTGTTTCGTCCATCTGTTGTAAATGTTGGTCAATTTCTGTATTTGTCATGTTTCTGTTGTTTGGTGGGGCTATGTCACTCGAACGAAGTTCTCTCGCTAAGGCGTTGGTGAAACGAGGCCAACGCATCTTACTGTAATTGTAAGAGTGCGTTGCAACGTATTCCTCCAACTCCACGCGTTCGTTCGGAATCTGCATTACAGCCGCCAGTCCGCAGTGATCACTGTCGTACTCGACTGTCTGTAAGCAGTTTCGAGGGTGATTACCCACTTTGTCTGTTACTGTCAGTCTAGTGTCGTACAGCAAAAGATCCAGAAAGGAGCCGCTTCTTGGATACGATGGCTTTTCGGTAGCCAGCAGGTCGACGCCATATTCAACGCTGTAAAGATTCATCAAATTAAAAAGATGATTACCTCTGGGATTACTATGTTGATTTCCCCAATCTTCATGTTTTGCGTTCAAATCACCGGCCAAGATGAAATAGTTTTCTTCCAAGCTCAGTTTCAGTTCCCTAAAAAGAATCTCGAGCTCTGAAGCAAAGTAAGTAACCTGCGGAGCTCCAGCCGCATAAGCCGCAATCATATACATCCGCTTCCCTTGAGTGAGAGAGATGCATACAACGCAAACTTCTAGCGTCTTGAGCTTTCGCAATTCATTGTTGTATATGACTTTATAATTAATGCCTTTTCGTATAAAGAGAGCGACACCGCCCCCTTGAGTGGAGTCGGGCCGGTCTCTTCTTACGATATTGTAATTTTTATGAGTCAATTTGTGTTTGTGGTTTAGCTTAGTTTCGCTAGCCATAAACACATCGGGACTGTAGTCTGTCAACAATTGGAACATATTGGCTCTTCGTTCAATCCTAATCAGTGAATTTACATTCACAGCTAGGACTTTAAGGCGCGTCTCCGGCAGCGCGCCCATTATGATCTAAATTGCGCCAGGCCAGGCAACAAAGAGTAGAGATGATCTACCCTTTTGCCTTGCTCCTTTATCTGACTTTGCAGTCCTGTTAGTTGACCTTGAATGCTCAACAACAAGGCTACAATGTCAGGCTGCACCTCTGGTGCCTTAGGCACAGGGGCCTTTGGGGCAACCGTTGGTGGAGTCTGTCTCGTGTTCCCATTCCCTGACACCATTTGGGCGTAGGAAAATTTGGGATCTACGAATTTTTGTGTTGGAGCCTGTCGACTAACTGTTTGACTTTTTTCGGCTTTTTGGCTGGCCTGTTTCTGTTTCATTTGTTGGACCTTAGGGCAACCCCTATAGTTAGCGGGGTGCCCTTGGTTTCCACAAAGGACACACTTGAGCAGGGTCAAATCCTCAACCCGCTCATTCCCCAGCTTGCACTCTCCTTCTTTGTGGGTTTCTCCGCACCTCACACAACGCAACTGCATATTGCAGTTGGCATTGGCATGGCCAAACCTCTGGCACTTCGTACATTGTAGAATGTCGTCGTGCCTTTTTAATGTCTCCCAGCGTACAGCTTGATTGTCGAGAGATACGATTCTCTCGACACTATTCAAACTGCTTTGGGGCGATAATGTTACGAGGAACATTGGCAGCCTATAACCCCCTCGTCTTGACTTCACCGTAGTGAAAGGCTTGACCCCGATAAAATCGAGATCGTCACTGGCTTTTTGGCGGAGCTCAGCTAAGAGCTCCTCCGGTTCCGTGCAGGAACTTATGCCCTTCAGAAGGACTGTCTTAAACTTTTCACATTTTGGCGTGTAACTGAAGAACTCAGCTGTGGCCTCTTTTAACAATTCTTTCACTAGCTTGTATTCGGCCAGTGAGAAGCACTGGACCGAATAATTCTTTTCTTTTTCGTTAAGAATTTTAATTAAAAATTTGCCCTTAGTGGCCGACTTACATACCTGTTTAATGTCCTGTATGTCAACCTTATGGGTCCTAATAGGTGGTATTTTTTCTTTTCCAGCCTGTGGTTGTTTCTGGTGTTGCTGCTGCTGTTGCTGCTGCTTCTGTTGCTGTTTCTGCTGCTGCTGCTGCCTTGCTTGTAGCTCTTGTTGTTGCTGCTGCTTGGCCTTACTCGAGGTGGATGGGCCCTCAGGCATTGGGCCTGTCCCTGCTGGTAAAGCCTTCATTTTTTGCTCCGCCCCAGTGATTTTGGTAGCGGGCTTTTGTTGTTGCTGCTGTGGTTGTTGTTTTTGTTGCTTTGTTTCTGGCTTTTTTTGTTTCGCCTGTTGCTGCTGTTGTTGTTGTTGCAGCCGTTGTGTTGCTTTTTCCTCCTTCTCAGCTGCCTCTTTTTGTCGGCGCGCTTCGATTTTGGCTTTCAGTGCACTGAGAAGGGGCTCCATCTCTTCCTTCAGTTTTTTTAGCTGGTCCTCATAGGCATCTATTTGCTGCTTTTTTGCCTGCAGCACTTGTGCCAGCTCCGCTTCATCGGCTTCGTTGTCGTTGGGGGCTTCAGTCACCTCCATCTCCCTTTCTTTAGGCTGCTCTGGCGGCGCTAGGCTTGAGAACCTATTTTTATTTTTATTTTTAGGTGACCTATAGTGCCCCTCTCCACCTTCGGAGACGTAGTCGATGTCACCGTCTGACGACTCGCTTTGTGACGTCACCTCTTGTTGTTTTTTTTGCTGCACGCCTTGTCGCATCGCTCCGCGCTTAGCAGCATTGTTCCTTTCCACAAGGTTAGGCTTGAGCTTCCTCTTAACATTTGTTGTTGTAAATTGACTATCAGACTGATGGCCTGATGATGTTGCGGTGATTTTGTGTACCGCTGATGGCACCACATTGGCATCACCTGATGAATTGGCAGAGGTATCTTTCGATACCCCTGCTTTCTTCCCCTTTTCCATTTTCCTTTCTTCCCAGTTAATAAAATCGACTATTTCTCTATTATGAAAAAAAGCGACAATATTTCTTGTCGACTCCGCCTGGGAATCGAACCCACGACCCTTGGAGCTATCTTCGGACGCCAGCTCCACTAGGCTATCGATTTGTTGTTTTAAACAGTGGCAAACTGTCTACTTAATTGCCAAACACTACAAATGCACTTTCTTTTTAAATGAAATTAAAAATTATCTAACACTTGTTTTCACTTTGAAAGCCAAAGAACGACTGATTATAATGAATCCCTCATTAACTTCAACTGGTCACTATACTTCCTTGATAGTGACGTGGACTTCAGCGCAGATATGGTTACAAATTTAATTATTTTCGGAATGAGAAACTTTATCGTTTGATTCGAGCTGTAAAGAGGAAATGAGGATCAGAAACATTTCATACTTACTTACTTACTTAAGGTGGCACTACAGTCCGTGGCGGACCTGGGCCTCAACCAACATGCGTCTCCAGCCAGCTCGGTCCCTAGCTAGCTGTCTGCAGTTTCGCACGCCAAGTTGGTTGAGGTCCACTCCCACCTGGGTGCGCCACCTGAGTCGCGCTCTTCCTCTATTGCGCCGTCCCTCGAGATTAGATTCGAAGACATTCCGGGCTGGAGCGTTGATGTCCATCCGCTCTACTTGACCTAGCCATCTAAGCTGTTGGACTTTAATTCTGCTAACTAGGTCAGTGTCGCTGTACAGCCCGTATAGTTCGTCGTTATATCTTCTCCTCCATTCTCCATCTATGCGTACGGGACCAAAAATCACCCGAAGCATTTTTCTCTTGAAGCATCCTAAGACGCTCTCATCTTTCTTTGACAGGGTCCAGGCCTCAGCGCCATAAATGAGAACCGGGATGATGAGTGTCTTATAGATGGTGATTTTAGATGCTCGAGGAAGGACTTTACTTCTCAATTGCCTTCTAAGTCCAAAGAAGCAGCGATTTGCAAGAGTTATTCTTCGTTTGATTTCAGCGCTGGTGTCGTTGTCTGTATTAATAGCGGTGCCTAGGTAGACAAAGTCCTTAACTACCTCAAAGTTATAGCTGTCCATGGTGACGTTTTGTCCAAGGTGTCGTCGTTCAGTGTCCTTTTTTGATGACAGCATATACTTGGTCTTGCCCTCATTGACCACTATACCCATCTTCTTCACTTCCGTCGCAAAGCTCAAAACCGCTCCACTGACATCACGCTTTGATCTTCCAATTATGTCAATCAAAAAAAAAAAATCAAATGGGGTGGCGCAACAGTCCGTTGTGAACCAGGGCCTAGTGACTTACAACTCTCAAATCTTTGGAGGATTGTGCCTCTAGTGCTGACGGTTGAGTTTTGCACAATTCTTTCCAGAAAGATGTTGAATAAGTCGAATGACAGTGCATCGCCTTGTCTAAAACCTTTTTTGACATCAAATGCATCGGTAAGATCTTTTCTGACCTTGATAGAGCAGCGTGCATTCTCCATCGTCATTTTGCACAAACGGATAAGTTTGACATTGATGCCAAAACTAGACATTGCTCGGTAGAGCTCTTCCCTATAGATACTGAAGTTCCTGGGTTTTTCCCAAGATCTGGCGTAGTGTGAATATTTGGTCGATAGTGGACTTTCCTGGTCTAAAACCACATTGATAAGGACCAATCAGGTTGTTGACGAATGGCTTCAGACGTTCACATAATACGGGAGACAGGATCTTATACGCAATATTAAGGAGACTGATGCCTCTGTAGTTGGCGCAGTTTAGAGGATCTCCTTTCTTATGTATCGGGCACAATATGCTGAGATTCCACTCATGGGGCATGCTTTCCTCCAACCATATTTTGCAGATGAGTTGATGCATGCTCCGTACCAAGTCATCGCTTGCTGCTTTGAATATTATGGCAGCGATGCCGTCAGCTCCAGTAGCTTTGTTTGACTTAAGTTTAGATATAGCTATCTTCACTTCGTCAAGGTCGGGTAGGCGGAATTGTTGATCTGCGTCGCCGAGGTTGAGTGGTTCTATCTCCCTTACAGCGGAATTCGGTTCGTCATCGCCGTAATATAATTTGGAGAAGTGATCTTTCCATATTCTCAGCATCGACTGAGGTTCGTAGAGCTCGCGAGCAGCTCTAGTCCTTTTGTGCAGCGCCGCCGTTTTGTATGCCTTTTGTTTCGCTGCGTGCTCTTGCCGGCATTCGTCGTCAAACCAGGGGTTTCGCTGTGGTGGCCGTGTGAAACCTAGCACTTCAAAGGCGGCATCTCTGATGGCTGCAAGGCAATTTTGCCACTGGTTTTCAATGCTTAATGCAGGAAGCATAGGACTCCTTAAGAGGTTATTAGAGACTCGATCGGAAAAGGACATGGCAGACTCTTGCGATTGTAGCCGTCTAACGTCGAATCTTCTCACAGTACTTCCTTGTTTTGGCTTGGATCGGGATATCCGTAACCGTACCTTGGCTACCACATGGTAGTGGTCCGAGTCAATGTTGGCCTCTCGGAATGTTCGGATATATCCTGGATACTGGAGAAGTGTCGTGCGTCGATCGCAATGTGGTCAATCTGGTTGGCGGTTGATTGATCAGGAGCTTTCCATGTCCCCTTGTGGATATTAAGATGCGTGAACTGCGTACTATAGCTACCAGAACGTCTCGCCCCGCAGCGAAATCGACCAGCCAGAATCTGTTATCGGAGGTAGTGTCGTGCAGGCTGTATCTCCCGATTATGCCACCAAAGATGTCTTCTCTTCCTAGCTTGGCTTTAAAATCTCCTAAGACAATTTTAATATCATAGCGAGGGCACTGCTCATATGTCTTGTCCAAGAGCTCGGAGAATATGCCTTTGGTGTCTTCATCTTTCTCCTCTGTTGGGGCATGCGCGCAAATTAGGCTTATGTTGGCGAATTTAGCATTGATGCGGATTGTCGTGATGCGCTCCCTCACACTGTTGAAACTCAAGAATTTTTGCCTGAGTGTAGTTGCAACAACAAATCCACACCCAAATAGACGCTGTCTTTGTTCTCGGTAGCAGTCGCCGCAGTAGATGTCGCAGTCTTTTAGTTTGCATATGCCCGGTCCATCCCATCAAACTTCTTGGATTTCTGTATATATATATCATTTCTGGTCATTTTAAAAAAACGTACGAAACACCACGTCATCTTCGGTTCCAACGCTCGTCCATAATGGCATTCCCTATGTTAGCTCCATTAATAACGCCAACTTGCTTGGACCACAGTTTTCTGTTAATTCGACGCTACCAGAGAGTGTATTTAGTCCTCCTGTTCTTGAGAGCGTAACGATTTTATGGGACAAATCTTCTTTCACGTACATTTGCAAGAGAACTGAAAGACTTTGACATACACAAATCAGCTCGCCCGGATAGTATTCACCCTATTGTTCTGAAGAGTATTCTTCATTATCATCAGCATAAGAAATTTTTCAAAGAACGGAAGTTTCTTAATGACCTGCAGTACGGCTTTCGAAACAAAAGGTCCACTGCTGATCTCATGGTTCATTTAACTCAACAGTGGAACAAATCTTCACATCGTTTTGGAGAAAGTATGATTATTGCACTTGATATTTCAAAGGCATTTTATAGGGTTTGGCATCAGGCTCTCTTATCGAAGATGCGTGCTTTTGGTATTGATAAATCTCTTCTTCGTTATATTAGAAATTAACTTTCTAACCGTTCAATACAAGTTGTATTGGATGGTTTCAAGTCTGAAATCCATTAAATAAATGCTGGTGTCCCTCAGGGCTACTTTTTGTCTCCTCTCTTTCTTATATTCAAACAACGATCTCTTGTCTGCCACTTCTAATATAAATTAAACTTTTTCGTTCGTTCTTCAAGCATTTTCTTAAGCCGTTTATTAATCAGCATTTCCATGACCTTGAAAAGAAGGGAGAACAAGATTTGCCTTCACAGAAGAATAGGATCAATGAAAAAGCTTACGAAGTTGTTTTGCTAGGCTGAAAAATCACCTCTTCAGTATAATGCTGGGAACACCATCTGGATGTTGAGATCTTTTAAAACTCTCACCACAATAAGATTACGAAAAAAGATTGATCACATAGAGCCATTAATTCACTCAAGAACTAGGGAAACAATGGCAATTACAAATAAGGCAAAATCTATAATGAACTACCTTCTACAAATTATTGCCGTAATTTTTGGTGACGCAATAAGGGTGTTCCTGGCGTGCTTAAACCTTTCCCAATTTTCCTTAGTTTTTATGTTGGAAGACAAAAAAAGCTGAAATCTTTTTCCTTGTTTAGTTGATGGTTGAGTTAATGGTTTACGTACAAAATTGACAAGTGGATCATAACTGCAGATGTTATGTATCGTATTATATGGATACGACCGCAATGGCTACCGTATTAACTCCTTCAAAACAAATAAATTGACTAACAATGGACAGAAGAAGCTTCAACAGTATGGTCTTTTTTAAATGTGTTAATTTAGACGTTCCCATTGGAAGAACCTTCAAAGAAATGAATTGTTGCTTCAACACTTAACAAGTATGTAAATACCGCTAAATCTTCGAAATTTTGAGGACGACTGATATCACTCAATTTGGAATGAAAGAGATAATACGTGGTTCGTTATCATAACATGTTTTCAACTAAATAATTGCAACTCGTAAGTAGTTTTGCTAGTTTCACATCAGTTTCAAAACCGATTTGTACCTTTGAAATGTTCCCTGAACCTAATTAAAGCTTCAACCATATTGTAAAGCAGATATATTACGATATAGTCAACCGCAGTCTTGAATTAATTTTGAATTCCTCTGAATTTTAGAACTCAATTATCATTGCCATAAAGTCCTTTAGTTTGCGGCCACAATCAATCCGAAAAGGCTTTCAGCTTGCTTCGGTTTCTCTATGTATAAATAATTTTAGTAATTCGCATAAGAACCGTTTAAGTTGCGGTGTCTATCCTTTAATCCTCTTTGAATATGAAATAAGAAGTTTCCTTTGCCGCAATCCGCATGTGATGCGGCAATGCCATCGCATCAATGTGAGAATAAAATTAATTCTATCTTGGCTTATTGCGTCTTCATCCCCATAATCTATCAGCTTGATTTTTATTAAAATGACAGAATAAGACGACTTTGTGTTCGTTGTTGGTTTCATCACTTTCCCTTTTCTCAAAAACAAGGAAGAGCAAGATGATTAAGTTAATGAATGCGGAGTACTTGGCAATTAATGACCATTGCCATTGGTGTGGTTGCATTAGGTTTCCATTTCACTTATTTCATAATTAACGAATCCAGGATCTAACACAAAGAGCGAAGGAGCGAACGTTCTGTTCTGAACCCATAATGTGGAAGATTTAAATAATTTAATTTCGGTTTAATCCAAAGTCGAATCCTAATTGCTACAATTAGTCGTCAAGTTTACGTAAGTTTTCTTCTTCTTCATCGCATTGGTCGTCTAAAACCTTTGTTATGGAACTAGGTCCAGCCAGCTACCCAGCACCAGCCAGAACGGATTCTGTGGCATCATGCTGTCATCAGTATACCTATCTTAGTCCAGCAATTTGTCATTTAATGTTGAGGAGCGTAATAATAAGAAGAACAAATGGGTCTAAGGACAATAAGTTTGTTAGATGGAGATACCTTCTACCTTTATAGTTAATCTACTACTTTGTTGAAGAGTTATGCTACTTCAATTAAGATACCTTCGAAAATAATGACGACCAGAGAAAAAGGAAAAATGAAAATTGTGGCCAGTTGTTGAAAATGGATTTCAAATGGAAGGAATTTTAATGGGTTTCAATGTAATACCACAGAAAATTACAAAGGCTATATCATAGTGAATTGATCGCTCTCTTGTTCTTTTCAAATGGACATCATTTGCAAAATTAATTTAAAGTTGTAATTAAATAATTGATTTATTAACAATAAAAAAGGTAAAATGAAAAAATAAATCACACAGTTGTAGGTTCAAAAAACCTTGGGTATACAAATTTAATTTGATATTTAAAAAGAGGCTGGGATGCGACCCACACTGATAACTTCCCATCCCGTCTGTCGATTTGTCTTGCTTAAAAGTTTGTCTATATGTACTAGTATCAATTTTATTGAGAGCCCTTTCTGCATCTTTCTGCCTTATTATCTGTATAACAAAATTTATTTGAAGTCGATATCTCTTCTGGTTCTTGAGCTATGGAAGACGAAAAAAACGTCGCGAACGTACGGACGTCTTTTCCTACCCTATATCCATTATATTTTGAAACTCGCAGCTCAGCCTAGCAACACCACATTCAATTAATTCAAGTTTGCAGGAAAGATACAGTTGAACAACACATCGCCTGCATACATAATTCATTTTTTCTTTACTGGCTTCTCTGGCGCGAGATAAGGGCGTGATAAGATACGGCTTCGAGTCAGTCACGCTCCGCGTATATAAAAAAGAAGAGGCAGACGCTTCATGCGAGCCTCCACAACCTCCTTCGAAGGCTGTGTCGCAAGACGTAGTGAGTCCCATTGCTGCTATCACCTTCCCATCCTTAGATGTTGTTGATGATCTACCTGGGCCCTTTTCTGTCGCAGTACAGTCTTCTTCCGAAGCTGTGCAGCAAGACGTAGGGGGTCCCAGTGCTATCATCACCCTCCCATCCTTGGATGTGGATAAGAATGTGGCGGGCCCCTCTTCTGTCGCAGCACAGTCTTCTCCCAAAAACGTCAAAGGTTTATCCCTAATGGAGACCGATGACTCAATCGACAAAGCTCTTCCTAGTGAGGACGAAGATGAACTATTAGGTTCCTCTTCGTCTGATCTGGATTTAACAGTGGTGGAGGTTGATCTGCCTATTTGTAGCCAAAATGCTGCAAATACTACAGATTAACCTCCAACACTCTAAAACGGCTTCGGCCTCCCTTCTTCTCCGCCTGACAAAAACTTTCGGATCCGCCCTTGTGCGCTCTTGAACTCGATCAAAAGGTCGATGAACTTACAGCAGCCCTCAATAAAGACATGGAAACTGCCTGCCCCCTCACCACAGTGCGGGGAAAGAAGAAACCATATTGGTGGGCTGCTGAACTAGATATACTCAGGAGAGGTTGTAGAAGGCTTTTCAATCGAGCAAAAAAGATTAGACATCCCCAAGATTGGGATTCCTATAAAGAATCCCTCAAAAAGTATAAACTAGAATTGAGAATAGCCAAAAGATCCTCATGGAAATCCTTCTGTAACTCAATAGAAGAATCCGCGGAGGCATCAAGGATAAGGAAGATTCTCTCGACAAATCCAACCATGCCTAGTTGTCTTAAAAACTCAGATGGTACATGGACTAACTCTTGCGAAGAAACGCTAAACCTGCTATTAGACACCCACTTCCCAGATAGCTCCCAATCCGTTAATACAACATACAGTCCTGGGTCGGGTATTAACTTAATTTTCCTCAAGGTCTGGGTACAAAAGAAAAATTGACATGGGCTCTGAATAGTTTCAAACCTTACAAATCTCCAGGTCCAGATCAAATCATACCAGCTGAGCTACAATATACCATTGATATAACTTCGCCCATCATTGAGATGATCTTTAAAAGTTGTATAAATCAGGTCTATATACCTCAGCGATGGAGAGATGTAAAGATAGTTTTCATTCCCAAGGCGGGCAAATGCTCGCCCTATTAGCCTATCATCTTTCATTCTCAAAACTCTGGAACGATTGATTGATATCCATATACGTAACAACATTGAGAAGAGACTATCAATGTCTCAGCATGCTTACTGCAGAGGGAAATCGGTAGAAACAGCCTTGCACACTCTGAGAGAAAAAGGAATACACTATGGTGGCCTTCTTCGATATTGAGGGCGCTTTCAACAACGTTGACACATCCGCTATAACTTCTGCTATGACGACCTTAAACGTCGAATACTCAAACTGTGAGTTGATTAATCTAATGCTAAAAAGCAGGATCATCAACTCTAGGCACTCCGCAAGGTGGTGTTCTGTTCCCTCTCCTGTGGAACATAGTGGTTAACCAACTACTAATATCCCTTGAGAGGATGGCTACAGAGTGGTTGCGTATGCCGATGATGTTGCTATCGCTGTCACAGGGGAACATCCTAATACACTGAGAGACTTCTCCAAAATGCACTCAATATGCTCACTAGATGGGCTGATAATTGCGGACTTAGTATTAATCCTCAAAAAACAGACCTCGTCCTTTTCACACGGAAATGCAAGATCCCAGTAATTGTACCTCCTTCAATAAAAGATATACCACTAATTTTTACCAATGAAGCCAAATATCTTGGTCTGATATTGGACAAAAAATTAAGTTGGAAATCCAATATACAGAAAAGAGTTAAAAAAGCTACAGTAGCTCTTTTCGTTTGCAAGAAAGCTATAGGAAGCAAATGGGGTTTTCAACCTCGCATAACCTACTGGCTATACACATCGGTCATCCGACCAATACTTATGTACGGGGTTGTTGCAGTATGGTGGACAGCACTGGACATACTCAGCAGAGTTCAGCGCACTGCATGTCTCTGCATAAGCGGGCATTGAGAACCACACCCTCAGCAGCGTTAGACACTCTCCTCCATCTGACACCCCTCGAGTTGGTAGTGGTGTGTACTCAAAAAAGCTTAATCTAAGCATCTCATTCCGCCTCCCTAATCATTGCAGCGTCTTTCAAGCGGAAATTTAAGCGATCAAAGAGGTTCTCTCCTGGCTAAGAGAAAACGTGATATCAACTTCTGATATCCGCATCTTCTCTGACAGTCAAGCTGCTATCAAATCCCTTGACGGTGTCTCGACCAAATCTTTAACGGCCCTCGATTGTCGATCGTCTCCTATGGAGATGGCGCAGCTCACAGCAACATCACAGGTAATTGTAGAGCCGATGAACTCGCTAAAAATGGAACCGTCATACCTATTTCACCTGAAAGGGAGAAGATAGGTATACCGATAGCTACATGTAAACTTATGCTAAAAGAAACAGCTTTTGCGATAACAAATTCTAGGTGGCACAGCTTACCAACATGCGCAGCCAGCAAAACTCATATGGCCTTCACTGGACCTAAAGCGCTCTAAAGACTTGTTATCTCAAAGCAGACTTCATATTAGCTCCCTTATAGGTGTCCTTACAGGACACTGTCTTATAGGCAGACACGCAATACGACTTGGCGTAGCCTCAAATGACTTTTGTAGGAGCTGCATGGACGAAGAAGAAGAGGAAACAATCTCTCATCTCTTATGCATTTGCCCTGCTCTTTCACTCAGACGCAAACTTCATCTGGGGGACTACTCTTTTGATAACCCCAGCGAACTAGCTAAAAAGGATATCAAATATCTTTAGTTTGAAGTAATTCTCTAGATTCATGTGGTATCACAACGGGCCTTTCTCTTGGCCTAAGTGTGTGGATTCTAAATCCGCAGCCACGTTACCTAACCTAACCTAACCTTACTGAGACATTTATTAAATAACTTATAAAAATTGTGAAATGAAGTGGCCCTAAAATGGACCCTTGAGGAACTCCACTTAATACATCAAAAAGGGTGATCTTTCATTTGCGGTCAAATACATTAACTTATATATTGTTATTTTAACAACGTTGAAATACAACTATTTTGAGGGCTAAACCAGGATTTTTTTGTTTTCCAAAAGGCAGATATTCGAAAGTGAAGAAAATCATCCAAAAATTTCGAAAGATAAGGCAAAATTGAAATCGTTCAGTTTTGAGACTTTACCAAAAGATAACAATAAATTTTTATATGAAATAAGATTCAAGTCAACAACTTAATTTGTTTTCCAGATATTGGAGTAGAAAATTAATTTTTGTAAAAGGTGTTTTTTTGATAGAAAGAAAACTGAGAAATAAAATTTATATGATTTGTATAAATTGACAAGAAATTTACTCTACTCGATTGATAATCTTCTAAAATTATAATTTAAATGTGATTTCTGTCATATAAGTTCCTAATCTACCTCAAACCTAGTGTAATCCGTGACCTTTTCCAGCATTTGTGGCCGAATTTTCTTGATTCACATCCTTGTACTTCTGGTGTGGAACTTTAACGGCAGCGTATAATAAGCTCATTACATTCCGATCTCGACAGCATTGTAAAATACGGAATGTCTCCTATCGTTAAAGCGTATAACCGACTCCCAATACCACAATCCATTGCAGGCACTAGCATTCAGGTAACTTATCAACTTTCAGCATTCGGTATGTGTATCACACATCTTCTGTTATGGTTATGATCACATCGCTCACCGCCTGCAATAATGGCACAACTCATTTTTTTCACTTTTGAAATATAAGAGATTTTAAATAATACCTTTTTTCAATTAAGATTTCTGTTCTTATAAATTAGGCTATCCTGATACGGATTTGCTATTTTGACGTTAGAATCATTACCTTCATAATAACATTTATTCGAGATTAAAAAGTGGGCGGCAACCGCCCTATTTTGGGAAAGTGTCATTATTGCATTGAGCAGAGTATATCGAAAGTCTTCAAGTGCCATTTCAAAGAATAACGGCATATTACAAAATTCCTCAACTATTTACCAAAAACTTGATGTAATAATTGAAAAAGTCGAAAAAAACTAAATCACGTTAGCTCTCCAAATAATGTTTTTTATTCAGCCAATACAAAATTCATTTCTTATTCATATATACTTTAAAATAAAAAGTTAAATAAATTTCTTTCTTATAAACTTAAAATTAATTTTGAGTGTATTTTCAAAATACGTAATGGCACAAATAATTATAACCATAATGTTTTCATAAAGCACTTTGATGCAATAGTGGCACAAATCAAAATGTGCCGTTCTTTCCAGATGTAAATATTAAATTCGTTACCATAAGCGGCGTAATAGTGGCACAACTCGATATATGCCATTATTGCTTTAAAAACTAAACAATTTACTTACCTCGATAAGCGGCGTAATAGTGGCACAACTCGATATATGCCATTATTGCTTTAAAAACTAAACAATTTACTTACCTCGATCCTGGCACAACTGTAATGTGCCAAATTTGCTTTAAGAAGGAGACGCGAACACACTCACGATCAAGAGAATACTGAGAGAAGTGCCAGTATTGATATAAAGAGAAAGCACAAAAGCTTTGAAAGTTTGATGGCACTATCTCCATCTTTTGGAATTGAGAGGAAGTATCAATGTGCCGATTTTACAGAAATGTAAGGCGTTAAATTTTAACCATAATGGCGTTCACAGTTCAAATTTCAATTTTTTTGAGTTGTGCCATTATTGCAGGCGGTGAGCGACATGTTCTATATTGCCAAAAATGCTGTTAGGTGCTTAGGATATCCCCGACGGTGCAAGAAATTTTTCACCCGTTCTGATCTGGCTGTAATTTACAAAGCCTTCATTCGCCCAAAACTTTAACATAACTCGTATATTTGGGCAGGTTCGCCTAAAACAAGTTAAAGTCTTTTGGATAGGATCCAAAAAAAGTTTTGAAAATGATATAGGCGATAGAACTTAAACTGAAACAATTACGTCACTCAAAAACTGGCACAATATTTAATGCCTTTCGTTGTTCTACCGGTATTTTTTACAAACAGTCTTATGTCGAATAAGGCAGTTGCATTCCCCTTCAAATAATTCAGCCGTTATGCTCACCAGTTTAACCTTATGCTCAATTTCGAAGTTATTTTCAAGCATAGAGATGCTTTTCTTAACCGCTAAAAAACCGCCCATGGCTATTGAGCTTCACGGTCAGCATCTACACGGTTTACAGAAAAACCCTTTGCTACTTTCGGATTCTCCTCCATCAACCTTATCAGGTCTTCATTTTGCTATCTATTGGTCAAATAAAAGTGCCCTTTATAAAATTATAAGCAAAAACTCGTCAATATAACCAATTTCGATTGTTGAAACTTACATGTTTCTTTAGCTATTTACCAGAAAATATCTGAAGGACACAAAATAACATTTGATTGGAATCATTCCAAAGTCAAGATTACTTATTTTTTTTTGTATGAACTTCCGATTGAATCAGCAAACTTTCGAATCGATCAAAATAAAATCTTCTCGAATTCGAAAAACTTTCGATCGAAAACGAATCCCAAAATAAGCGTGAGTGTCGAATATTATATAATAAAAACTTAATAAATCATCAAGCGGGATCATTCTTTAAAAGGTCCATGCAGTAAGTATCTTCTACTTTCTATGCACCGGAAAGATAGATACTTTTCCCTCCGAACTCAACTCTTCCACTTGAATTTCGCATTTTATCCAAGATTTTGCAAACGTTCATAAATAAATATAACCTTAATATAGATTTCCTAACTTCCTTTTGCTCTCCTTGCTTATTAAACGAAACCAAACCTCTGATGCTATTTTACTCAAGTGAAGATATGGCTACATAATTTAAGCTTTAATAGCCCAAGTTCAACAGCATGGTCAATATTATTTTGTAATGCAATTTATTATTCCCTTTCATGTTAAGTCGCATAGACCATGGTTGCTTGTTTTCTGGGAGCAATAAAGGAAATACTCGTAGATATACGTTACATTGTTTGTGGTATAAATATATTTGTCAACCATATACCTTTCGAGACCATTTTATAGAGAAGAACACGTGTCCTGTAGCTCTTCGTATATATTTATAGATCTACAAGTAGGTAGGTATATGGCTTGATATAGAATATGCATAACGATTGGTTTTCATGTTCTATGCAAATCAAAGGTTGTATCATCGTCGTCGTTGTTGTTTTTGTTGTTGTTGTCATCGTTTTCGTCGTCATAGTCCTTGTATATATTTGTTATTCTATTAATTAACATGCTGAGTTCTATGGGGACACTAAAATAGGGCCATAGAGATTTTTGGTTACTTGTTAACGGAAACGGATACTGTTTTCTTAAGCACAACCCAAGATGAATACTTTAAAAAGGTTTTCAATGTTTCTTTGGGTAGTATCAAGGTATACCAAACCTATGGACGAAATTTAATTTCAATTTTATTTCACTAGGTATACCCTAACGATCCTTTTCAACCCTTTTAAATGAGCCTTACAGTTTTTCAATGCATAAAGTGGCTACAGCTGTGTAATAAATGTAAGTTTTTAGTATTGTTAGCAATCCTTAACCTCTGGAATACAAAAGCAATTGAATTCAAAATAAGACCACTTTTTATATCATAACTAGTGTAATTTTAAGTTAAATGATTACAAAAAATTCCAAAATGGCTTGAAAACCATAATAGTTCGTTATGTTGTTTGAAGTTCTTTATTTTAAAACGCTTAATACTTAAGAGCCCTCAGAATGTGTAACTAGAAATTTGAATGAATTTTATAAATTTTTCGAGTTTTGTTTTTGGAAAATGATCATATATATATGTTGTGTTGAAAGTTGAAATTTGAGACTTTGTTTTTAAATACTTAGTTTATTTTATCGTTATCAAATTGTCTAATTTTTATATGTTTGATGAATTGAAAATAAATATTATAACATCAGGTTATGGGCCTTATCACGGTCTAAATACAAAATAATAAGGAAATTTGTATTGAGAAAAGATGTCGAAATTCAGTATTGAAAAGCTTCGGGAAAGCGAAAACTTTGAAGACTGGACATTTTCCGTTGAAGATTATTCCCAAATGAAAGGACTTAGGAAGGCTGTTTCTAATGGTAGTGAGACGGAGAAGGATGCAATGAAGCTCTTAAACGCAAAGTCGGAGCTTATATTGCTTGTCGAAAGATCCTTTTATGCTCATATAAGACAATGCTAAAGCGCTAAGGAGATTTCGGATTCTCTTTAGAAATTTTTTCAAGATTCTGGTCTTGCGAGGAGAGTTGGGCTCATCCAAAAGTTTTGTTCTACAAAATTGAAAAATTTCTCTACCGTAGATGCGTACGTTAACGATGTTTTAAATACATCGTACAAGCTCAGGTCTGTTGGTCTTTACCTAAATGAAGAATGGATAGGATCAATGCTTTTGGCTAGTCTTCCCGAAGAATACAAGCCAATGATAATGGGAATCCAAAGCTCTGGGATTCTTATTACAGGTGAGCGTCAGCTCACATGTGCTCAAATAGTGCATGCTTTTCAAGTAAGATGAAAAATCTTAACTCTTAGGTAATTGTTGCAAATAATTCCAAAATGCAAGTCCAAGGTATAGGTAAAGTCGATGTGAAGGTATCTATTGGAAAATTCAAAGAAAGTGAGGTTGAATTTTTAGAAGTCCTTCACGTTCCTGACTTATCAAATCAAATGGGGTGGCGCAACAGTCCGTTCCGTTGTTAACCAGGGCCTAGTGACTTACAACTCTCAACCATTCCTTTGTGCGATTTCTGTTGTCAGGAATGGAAGGGACCTACAATTTAAGGCCGAATGCGAACGGCTAGTTTGAGAAAGCACTTTTTCATGACAAGAATTACTCTTGGAGAATTTGTCAATTCCTCGCAAGAGGCAGTACCCGCGAAAATTAATTTTTTAAAATTAAGGTGGCACAGGCAGGGATTGAACCCAAGACCCCTTGCATGACAGTCCAACGCACTAACCATCATGCCACGGGTACTACGGTTCCTGACTTATGCATTAATCTTTTAACTGTCTCGAAAATTGTTTTCAATGATTTTTTCCAAGAATGGATGCTTAATAAAAAAAAGACTAAAGGGGTAATGTTGTTGCAACTGCAAGCTTGGTGAACAACATGTTCCGACACAACAGACCACCCAACCAAAGTGCATATGTTACAAAAAATGTAGCTTCACACTTTGAACTCTGGCACAAGCGTGTTGGACATCCAAGTATTGAAACCACACAAGCTATGATTTCGAAAGTGGTGCAGAATATGTATTGCGATAGTTCAAAAATCAAGTGCATCATATGTATCAAAGGTAAAATGGAACGCCTGCCGTTTAACTCAATTGGTACTAGAACAGTGGTCTAGGTTCAAAGTACATGCTTCTATTCATTAATGATTTTTCAAGAAAAGTCTGCGTTTTTCATTAAAAGCAAGAATGAGGTACAGAGAAAGTTCCTTCAGTTCAAAAATTTTGTAGAAAATCAGACTGGTAACAAAATAAAGGCCATTAGAAGCGACAATGGAAAGTAATAATGCAATTTTAAGATGAAGAAGATTCTAGCAGATGCAGGCATTCAACATCAAACAACGGTTCCATATTCTCCACAACGAAACGGGTTGGCAGAAAGAATGAATAGAACCATAATCGAAAAAACGCGTTGTCTTCTTATCGAGTCTGGTTTACACAAACGTTTTTGGGCTGCAAATATGGCAGTTTATTTAACGAACAGAACACCTTGCAAAGGTACAAAAGAAAAAACACCTGAAGAAATCTGGAGTGGAAGAAGAGTGAATCTGCAGCATCTTAAAGTTTTCGGTTGTCAAGCAATTATTCACATTCCAAAAGAATAGCAAAAGAAACTCCATGCCAAAGGTAAAGAAGTAATTTTTATCGGATACTGCACATACTCAAAATCATATCGCTTCTATGACGTTAAGAAAAAAGAAGTCATAATAAGTCGAAACGCAGTTTTCCATGAGCAAATTTTTTCAAAAGATGGTGAGACAAACGATAGATCTTATTCTGATATGATTCAGTCGGGAATGAAGACGAAATTCCATCAGTGAATTCAAGCAATGAAATACCAATCGAAATAAGTGACGAAACGGCAAGTGAAAACAGTTTTTTGGATGTCCAAGATGATTTCATTGTTGAAGAATCTTCAGAAGGAATCATATCTGAGAGAGGAATAAGACAATCTACCAGAATAAGAAATCCACCTGAAAGATACGGTATCTATTGTACCTGGCCAGCAACAATGATAAAGATCCAAAGACAGTCGCTGAGGCAATGAAGAGCGAACATATGTCTGATTGGAAAAAAGCAATGAACGATGAACATACAGCTCTTTATTTAAGTTACAAAATAAGAGATCAAAATTGATCGTACATAATAAGTTAAAAAGGTTTTCAAAATATCACCTACTTAAGTTGAATTCTAGTTTGTTGTTTCTAGAAAGCATATGAGGTGAAGCCATGTTTAAATTAAATGCTATATCTAATGCAGGATGATGGGATCTTCGTCCACAATTTTCAAAGCAGAAATCTCAGCTGCTTCAGAGCATATGGTTTGTGAGAAAAATACCAGATCGAGTATAGTATAGTTAACTTAAGCCACATGAAGAGATAATATCTGTACAAATGTGTTATTTAGTCGAAAAAAATAATGTTGCTGAAGATTTGCAATGGATCCTCAGTCCTATCGAAGCTGTGATTTATTACATGTCAATTTCAAGAAATCGAAATTCGAAAAAAAACAAGCCGTTCAAATGTGAACGTCGAAGCAGTGCGTGAGAGTGTTGCTGACAATCCAGGAACCTCAATTCGACGTCGTGGACAAGAATTGCAAATTTCAAGAACTTCTCTACAGCGTATACTCACCAAAGATCTGTGTCTTCATGCTTACAAAATTCAATTAACACAAGAAGAGAGTTCGTTGAATGGATTATTGAACATCAACAAATGGACCCTGATTTTTCGAGCAAAATCATCCTAAGCGATGAAGCACAATTTCATCTTGATGGATTTGTCAATCGCCAAAATTGCCGCATTTGGGGTTCGGAGAACCCACATGTGATTGTCGAAAAACAAATGCATCCACAACGCGTGACTGTATGGTGTGGATTTTGGGCTGGAGGCATAATTGGGCCATATTTGAAAATGATGTTGGTCAAGCAGTGACTGTTACTGGTGCTCGATATCGCTACATGATTACACAGTTCTTTCTGCCAAAATTGGATGATATTGATGTGTCCAATATGCGGTTTCAACAAAACGGTGCCACATATCATACAGCCCGTGAAACAATTCAATTACTGCATGAGACATTTCCAGGTCGTGTACTCTCTCGTTTTGGTGATCAAAATTGGCCTCCTAGATCGCGTGATTTAACACCATTAGACTTCTTTTTATGGGGTTATTTGAAATCAAAAGTCTATGTCAACAAGCCCACAACCACCCGTGCATTAAAGGAGGAGATTCAACGCTGCATCAACGAAATTCAGCCTCATTTACGCAGAATGGTCATGGAAAATTTCAACAAAAGAGTGCGCATGTGCATGCAAAGCCGTGGAGGCCATTTGTCCGATGTGTTATTCCATATATAACCCTATCCTATGTACTTTACGAGTCAATAAAAATATAAATATCAAAAGACTAAAAACGGTGTTTTCTATTTAATTCAAATCTTGCGTTAATTTTGGGACACACTTTACCATTTCAAAGATTTATATCCCTAAGAAAAACTATAAACTCTCAGTTATAAGAACCTTTTTTTATCTTATACTTACTTACTTATGGGGGTGCTATAGTCCTGTGTAATCTAGGGCCTCACCCAACAAACTTCTCTATCTATCTCCGTGCATGTGGGTGTGGATTAGATACTATCCGGGCCGGAGCACTCCCCTTCGATGCATACGGGAACGAAGATCACACGGAGAACTTTTCTCTCGAAACGACCCAAGATGCTTTCATCCGCTTAAGCCATAGTCCATGCTTCTGCACCGTAAAGCAGGACGGGGATGATGAGGGTCTTATACAGCGACACTTTGGTCCCTCGAAGAGGGCTTGGCTACTAAATTGCTTTCTTAGCCCAAAGAAACAGCGGTTAGCAAGAGTTATTTTTCGTTTGATCTCAGCGCTGGTGTTAATAATAACAGCGCCTTGGTAGACGAAGTTCTTAACTAACTCAAAATTATGTGTGTCGATGGTGACGTTCTTTATTTTTGCCACTTCTGCCTCAATATTCACAAAAGCCCCATTGACATCATGCTGAGTGCTTCCAATTATGTCAATGTCATCAGCATATACTAGTTATTGGACAGACTTTTAAAAGAAAGTGCCTCTAGTGTTGAAGAGGGAGCTCTGCACTATTCTTTCGAGTACGATGTTAAAGAAACCTTTTTTACATCGAAAATTTCTGCTAAGTTGTTTCCAACCTTCATGGATTAGTGTGAATTCTCCACGGTCATCCTTCACAAACGGACGATACAGCTCGTCCATGTAGATGCTGTCATATGCGGCCTTGAAACCGATGAAAAGATGGTGGGTGTCGATTTGGTGTTCTTGGGTTTTTTCCAGGATCTGCCGTAATGTAAATATTTGATCGACTGTGGACTTTCCTGGTCTAAAACCACACTGAAAAGGACCTATCAGGTTTTTGACGATGGGCTTTAGACGTTCACATATTACGACAGAGAAGATTTTGTATGCACCATTAAGTAGACTGATTCCTCTATAATTGGTGCAGTTTAGAGGATCTCCTTTTTCAGGATCGGGCAAACAATGCTGAGGTTCCATTCATCCAGCATGCTCTCTTTTGACCATATCTTACAGATAAGTTGGTGCATGCTCCTCAAATTATCTCCAGCTGCTTTATGTTATACTTTAGTATAAAAATGGCTGAAAGTTTTAACGTTATAAGTGCAGTCAAAATATTCAAAGTTCTTTTTAAACGAAAATGAACGCAATTTCACTTCTTGTCTTCTTGTCGGGAGACCTTAAACTTACTTTAAAGAACCCAAAACTCAACAATAAGGTTATAAATAGGTTTATTTGTTTGAGGAGGAAAAAAAAAACGCAACTAAATCAAGTTCAACTACGAATTTATAATATTTCTTTTAGCCGTTTCTTTTAACTTGCAGCTTCTTAAAGGCTAATCGAAATGCTCCAAGTCTTTGAATTGTTTTTTAATTTCTTTTTTCCGCCCTTGTTTCTATCAGCTTACTTAAGATTTCATGGCTTATGCCTCATGTTCTTCTTTCTTGTTTTCTCTGAACCGAAGAAAACGTTGTTCTTTTTTTTTACATTTTTCACCCAGCAGTTCTTTACCGAATTTGCTACTTCTACTATTTTTATACTAACGTTTCTTATGGTCTCACTTAGGAATCAAGTATTGGTTTGGTAAAAATAAAGTAATAGAGGAAATAAGGACTCTAGTTTAAGGATGCAAATATTTTAGTTAACAAAAATAATCACATCCCTAATTTGATTCATTAGAACAAGTTCATGCAACATTATTGGACATTTTTGTCTTATAGCAATTCAAATAGAATTAATTTGCTTGAGGGAATTCTTCCGGCTCAAAGGACCTGAAGGAGTCCCAACAAACGAGATTTATTCCCGTTTTTACTTCATTAAGCAATTTTTTTTCTCTCAAACTCTCTGCGCTATGCTTTCGACTACTACTGCCTCAGCTGCCGCTGATGGAGGAATAGAATGAAATAGCAAAAAAGCGCGTGGAAAATGGCACATGAGTTGCGCATCAGGACTTTCCTTTCCAATTGTAGGTACTATTAGCTATAACAGGAGGAGGTATGAGTATTTTGGAATTCCAAGTGCAGAAATCTGATTTTTGTGTTCTTCGTTGCTCGTATAACGGTTGTATATGTAGTACACATTATTAGAGTACGCTGTAGAAGAGCCGGAAGAGGGCGGGGTTTGGGTGTATAGTACTTAACATCGCTAATGTTTGCCCGCCAAGTACCTATACATATATCAGAGGAAATAATCCAGAATTTCTTGTTCCGGGAGGGCTTCTGTTTTTTTTTTCTTTTTCTTCTTCTTGTTATTTCTGGCACAGGATGTGTTAATACTGCGTTTGATAGAATAGGGTAGGGTAAGGGTAAGGTAGGGTAGGGTAGGGTAGGGATATACCTAAACTTTCATTGTTTTTGCCCAGATTATTCTTGGCAGGCAAGAAAGGTGGTCAAAGAAAGTTTTTGGCGGAAGAACAACTTAATGAATGATTAGGAATTAACGTTGGCGAAAGTCCGTTGTGAATTAAATTAAATGAGTTTAAATGCTGAAATGCTATTTTATCCTGAAATGCATCACGAGGTAAAATTGGGTTTAAAAAGTTTTACCTCATCAAGAGAAGGTAACAAAAACGAATACCTATAGCTGATTCTGCCATTACTACATTACTTTACTCGAACCTGGTATACCATTTGAGATTTCACTGGAATTTGGGTGCTTTGATGGTTTCAGGCTTTACGAACGCAACGCATTAGGGTGTATTATGGGGAGGTATATTGTGATTTCATGCGTTAAGTAGATAATTTTCTATTGAATTTGCACTAAAGTTCAATTGAGAGGTATTTAAGGCTTGTATGATAGCGTAATTAACTATCCTGAACTATACATGGGCTTGAGTGTACGTGATTAGCCAACTTGAATATTTGGACGAGAGAGCCATTTATTCGGCATTTAAAGTTTAAAGTCTATATAGCTCTTTTAGAAATTGAAAACAAACAGTAAAAAGGCAAATTAAGGAATAGATTGATTACCTTATGAACTAATTCTTACAAAATTACAATTTAAGTTAGCATTTACGAGTATATAATAGTCTTGCTTAAATGCTTAACATAATTAAAGTTCATTCATATATTGAGTGGTCCATGGCTTGATAGGTCAAAGAAGTTATTGTTTTCGGAAAGAGGTTTAGTTTTAAATCTTTTCACTTTTATTTTTAAAGTTGTCCGTTTTTAAACGTAGGTTTTAACGATACGAAGTCTGACATCATGGTGAAGCACCTTCCCAGCAGTCAAAAGTAAAACTGGTGGAAGTGATTTGACAATTTATTGATGTGAAGGATATAAACTGTGTGTCACCCAAGAACAACTGAGAATATAGCCGCCATAACCAGTAGTATTGCAGAAAATCTAGGTTTGTCAATTCCTTATCGGTCTTTCAAATAAGGCGTTTCACCTCATTTCGCATAAATACTTGGGTTTTAAGGCCTTAAAAGTTCTGTGATAACCTTACACAAATTAATCTGGAGTTTCAACGAAAATCATTTATATTAACGAGGTCCATTTCAGCTCGGATTTTGATTGGGAAGACGAAATGAGAGACATAGATTTTGGCCGTTTCCACTAAGGCACCTCTCCTTATCCAGACGGCAGCGGAGGAATTTTCAAGATGGAATCAACAGTGGCGTCTACAGTTCTAGTATAAGGTTGAATTACTAAGTGAACACCTTATAGTGCTTCTAAGACTAATTCGGAGCACAGGCCAATAAGAAGCGGTTAATCCGGCTTGCCGTTTTTGGAGTTATACTAAGGATCTGGCATTCCAGGTTGAAGGTTGAAGGGCAAGAAGATGAAAAACTGCGACATTTAATATGATGACTGCTACCGAGAAAACCAACAGCGCTTATTTGGATGCGGCTTTGTCATTGGATCCAGACTTAGACAAGAAGTATTGAGCAATATGTGCATCCACGAGCTCCTCAGAAGCCTAATATGCGCACCTGCCCCCACAGAAAAGAAGGATGCCAACATAAGGATATGTTCTTCGAGCTCTTAGACAAAACATATGAGCAGTGTCCTAGCTACGGTAGTAAAATTGTCCTCGGAGATTTTAAATCCAGGCTAGAAAGGGAAGACATCTTTGGTGGAATAATCGGAAAAACAGCCTGCATGAAAACACTTCCGGCAACGAATTTAGGCTTATAGATTTTGTTGAGGGGCGAAACGTCATGGTATAGCCAGTACGCGTTTTCCACACCTCAACATCCACAAAGGAACTTGGAGTTCTCCAGGTCAATCAATAAGGTCAACCAGATTGACCTTATTGCGATCGACGCCAGACAAGCTTCAAGCATCATGGATGTCTGAACTTACCGAAGAACTAACATCGAGTCGGACCACTACTTCGTTTTTCCGACCGAGTTACAAGTAACCTCTCTCGAAGCTCTCTGCCGCCAACACAATGTATCGAAAACCAGTGGCAACATGGCCAAGATGCAATCAGAGAAGCCGCCTCTGATGTGCTGGGTTCCAAACAGCCACCAACAAGGAACCACTGATTTGATGATTAAATACGGCAGGCATATGCAGCCAAACAATAGGCACGCAAAACGGCGCTGCATAAAAGGAAAAGAGCTGCTCATGAGCTCTTTGAGCAGAAGAGGTGAGCGGAACACCGACTTGTCAGAAGGAAAAAGAGAGGGCATGAGAAACGTGCGGTCGAAGATGTTGAGAGGTTTAAAAGCAAGAATGAAGTTCAAAAGTTTTATGAACACTTGAAACGAAATTCACAGGTACACCTAGGACCGAAGGCTGCAAAGACGAAAGTGGAAACATCATAGTGGAACCGCAGTCAATGCTGAGGATATGGAATTACCACTTCTGCAGACTGTATAACGGCAACGACGAACAAAATTCCGCTGCCAGGCAGGATGATCCATTCAACATAGACGACGAAAGCCAACAATCCCGTCCTCCCGACTTAGACGAACAAAAGATTGCCATATCTAAGCTGAAGTCTAACAAAGCCGCTGGAGCGAATGGCTGGAATGCCAAGCTCTTTAAAGCAGCTGGAGATTAGTTGATTAGGAGCTAGCACCAACTTATCTATAAGATATAGTCGGAAAAAAGCATGCCCGATGAATGGAACCTCAGTATTGTTTTAAAAGGAGACCCTCTAAACTGCACGAACTATAGAGGAATCAGTATACTTAACATCGCCTATAAAATCTTCTCTGCCGTAATATGTGAACATATAAGGCCCATCGTCAACAACCTGATAGGCCTTTATAAGTGTGGTTTTAGACCAGGAAAGTCCACAGTTGATCAAATATTCACATTACGGCAGATCCTGGAAAGAAATGAAGAACACCAAATCGACAACCACCATCTTTTCATCGAGAGCTGTATAGAGCCATGTTTAGTTTTGGCATCCCTGCCAAACTCGTCCGTTTGTGCGGGATGATAAATAAATAAAGGTTAAAGAATAAAGGTTGGAAACAGCTTAACAGAACCTTTTGATGTCAAAAAAAGACTTTGACAAGATGATGCGCTGTCATGTGATTTTCTTAACATCGTTCTGGAAAGAAAAGTGCAGTGCTTACAGGTGAGCACTAGAGGCAGTATATTTCAATATTTCAAAATTCTGTCCAATTACTACATATACTGATGACATTGACATAATCGGAAGAACTCAGCGTGATGTCAATGGGGCTTTTGTGAGTATTGAAGCAGAGGGCAGAACGAAGTACATGATGTCGTCAAGAAAGGACTTACAACACCGACGTCTTGGTCAAAACGTCACTTACGACAGACGTAACTTTGAGGTAGCCAAGGACTTCGTCTACCTAGGCTCCACTATAAACGCAGAAAAGAGCACCAGCGCTGAGGTCAAACGAAGAATAACTCATGGTAACAATTGAGTGGTAAAGTCCTCTCTTAAAGGACCAAAGTGTCGCTATAAGACCCTTATCATCCCCATGCTGCTATATGGAGCAGAAGCATAGACTATGACAAATGCGGATGAAAGCACCTTTGGTCAGTTCGAAAGGAAAATTCTTCGTGTGCTCTGCGGTCCCGTATGCATCAAATTGGAGTGGATAGAATGACGAGCTGTACGGGCTGTACAGCGACGTAGACTTAGCCAGAAGGCTAAACGTCCAACGACTTTGGACTTTGCTTGGGGTGTACTGACAGATCTTCGAGCAGTAAAGTCATAGGTTCGAGATGATTATTCTGCTGCTTATTAGCACGTGAGTTATCAACCTTCTGATTGATTTATCTAGACGAATGCTCATTTCCCAAAAAATTATATGAGTTGAAACATTTTCTAGAAATTTCATCATAATCCTTAGAATCATTTTTAAGAACCCAATTCAAGCAGTAGTCTATACTGACAGTTACAAACTCCATTTACATAAACTTTCATAAATCTTTCAAGGTAATGAGCTGCTTCTATATTAAAGATGTATATCATCTAAAGTACTTAGCCTTATGTGTTTGACATGATACCTATAGCCCTACATCCTTTATAAATTCTTGCTCCATTGCAAATGGTGTGATGATTTTGTTTTGATTTAAAAATCTATCTGTGAAATCCTTCGTGCATATGAAAAAAGCTGTTGACACAAATATCAGAATACGGGTCGGTGACATCTTGTCTCGCGATCCGTTTTTCACCTTTGTTCGTCGTCGCGCATTCACAAAGTTTTACACTTTCTTCCAGTCAAATGGAATATCCCGATTTAATCTTCTCTCTTTTCTATGCATGCTTAATCCTCCAAATGCATACAACACATCATCCAGCATCTATAGATATCATATATTCTATATCCTAGTACCTCTGTTTATTTATTTTTGCGCAACCTCCTGCATGAATGAATGGAACTTAACCGAACTTCGACAATTGAAAAGTTGTTCAACCAGAGCCAACTTCATCTATGAATAAAATTCACATTTTTGTAAATTATTATTCAACTCTTCTCTATGATGTCTGAATCTAAAGGTATGTAGGTAAGGTACCTAACGAATGCCAGTTTATATAAAAATCGGAACCGCACCTAACCCGGCCAACAGCAGCAGAAACCTGGTCCCCATCTCCGTATAGAACCTACACTCAGGGTATGGAAAGGAGTCCCGCAGTATACCTGCCATCAGGAATCAGACCTCATCCGTGTGTAGAGTGTATTTCTGTTTTATGCAAATCGAGAACATATTTTGATTAATGCTTCTAATTAACTAAAGGACGACGACAACATCGCTCCACGTTGGAGGACGACAACGACGACGAAAAACACTTCCATGAAGAAGCAAATCCTTCAAAGTGACTGGAAGGGAAATCAAATTAAAAAAAAATATAATAATAATTTCTTGCACTATAGAAGAAGGTGGGTAGGGTATACCACACTCTAGAAGCACCCTCTACTACCTATTCCCCCATTTTGCTATTTTACCCATTTTCTACTCGTAGGTTCTACCTTAACCAGGAAATAGAAAGTCTCATAAAAAATTCGCACGCAGAGCTGTGGAAATTCAAAGGGAAATTCATTCGAAATACTTTTCTTTTGAGCCCAACAAAAAGCGGGACTTTTTGAATAGAGTCGACAGTTGTTGAAGTTTGTGGGACATTCGTTTTATTTTATTTTTGTCGTTGTTGTTGTTGATTTCTATTTTGTATCCCTTTTCGTTTTCGCAAAAAAAAACTAAAAAATATAAAATAAGTGTGTATTAAGTTTGTAGCAAAGTAAACAAGCTCAAAAAAAAAGTAAAAACATACTCATTTTCTTAAAGACTAAATATTGAATTTTTTAGGGTTTTTCTGTTTAAACTTAAGAAGGTACTATAAAGGAACATACCTACTTGATATAGCTTGGTCAAAAGGTAAGGTATTCAAAGGATTACTTTTGCGTTTTAACTTCTTTAGGAGATTGCGAATCTTTCTTTCAAATCAGATTTAGAGAGATAAACCCTTTTACGAAATAATACATAAACAATTTAAAGTCAATTTTAGGAATTCATGTCATACCAAAACTTGACAGTTAAAAGTTGATTTTATTATTTAAAGCATTTAACGTGTTTAAGATTTTGAGATTTGGAACACTCAAAAGACATGAACAATTATATTATTTCGACCTCAGAGTTGAAAATGCAAAACAATCAACTTAATTGATATTTTAAATTCTATAGAGTGAGCCAGATACAATTTTGCTAAAAAAAATGCTTAAACTTGAAATAATAACTCAAGGCGGAAATTTTTTTGGAATGAGTTTTGTATATACGCAAGATACAGTCCGAAAGACCTTGGCCTAAATCAGGAGACGCTCCTATCAGCTCGGTCCTAGCTAGCTGTCTCCAGTTTCGCACGCCAAGTTGGTTGAGGTCTTCACAAAATTGCCTGTGCCACCTGAGTCGCGGTCTTCCTCTACCGCGCGGTCCCTCGGAATAGGATGGCTTAACATGACCCAGCTATTTAAGTCGTTGGACTTTAATTCTGTTAACCAGGTCAGTGTCGCAGCTCGAACAGTTTGTCTTTATATCTTCTCCTTTATTCTCCATTTTCTAAGTCCAGAGAAGCAGCAATTTGCAATAGTTATTCTTCGTTTGATTTCAGCGCTGGTGTCGTTGTCTGTGTAAATAGCGGTGCCTAGGTAGATAAAGTATTAACTATCTCAAAGTTATAGCTGTCCATGGTGACGAATTGCCCAAGACATTGTCATTCAATGTCCTTTTATGATGACAATGCTCAAAATTGCTCCATTGACATCAAGCTTTGATCTTCCAATTATAATCTGCGTATCCGAGCAATTGGATGCACCTTTGTGCCTCTGGTGTTGACGGTTGAGTTTTGCACAATTCTTTCCAGAAGGATATTGAAGAAGTCGCATGACAGCGCATCGCCTTGTCTTAAACCTTTTTTGACATCAAATGCATGTCTTTTCCGACATTGACAGAGTAGCGTGCATTCTAAATCATCATTCTGCACAAACAGATAAGTTTGACAGAGATGATGAGTATCGATTTGTGAATATTTTGTCGATAGTGGACTTTCCTGGTCTGAAGCACCACTGATAAGGACCTATTATTATTTGTAGATTTTTTCAATTTTGTAAAAAAACATGATATATTTTTTCTGTTCGAAACATTTATAACAAATGAAAAATTTGAACAATACTCTAAATATTTCTCGGGATTTGAATTGCGTTGGGTATCAGCAGTACAGTCTACTAAATTTGGAAGAGCTAGTGGTGGACTTTTATACGGTTTTAAAAAAGAAAAAATTAACGCTGTTTTTGTAGATGTCAACAACATACCTTGTGTTAAAATACTATGCACAAACTTAACTTTTTATGTATTACCCACGTACCTTAATTGTAATAATTGGGAAAATGACTTTTTTGCGTTAGAAGACGTATTAAATTCTTCGCTTTTCCAAAATGTTTTGCTTATAGGAGACGGTAACGCCCGAATAGGTTCAAACCAAATTATTCCAGCAAATTTCCATCCGAATTTAATACCTTCCGAGTTTCTTCAAACCCGATCTTCTAAAGATAAAACAATTAACAAAAACGGACGTCTATTTTTAGATTTATGCCAAACACATGATCTGTTTATCCTTAACGGATGCTCCAATCATGATAGTAATGGGGAGTTTACTTTTATAGGGGGAGCGGGGAAATCAGTGATTGACTTTTGTGCTGCATCAGCGGAATAGAGAAATCGTATTTTGTCTTTTAAAGTTGAGTCACAGATTTTCTCTGATCACATGCCCTTGGTTGTCCAATTTACACTAAATAAAATCCCAAACTCAAATTACTCAGAAATCACCCTACCACCCAAAATTATTTGGAAAGAAAGTAAAAACGAAAACTACCAAACAAAAATTTTGCATGAACTTCAGAAACTAACTGATACTTCTTTAGTTTCCGATACAAGTTCAAGACTAGACTCTCTTTGTAAATGTATAAAAGTTGCTACCAATATAAGAAACAACAGAAAAATTGTCAACTTCAAACAAAAATGGTTTGATAAACACTGTTTGAATGCAAGAAATAATTCCTTCGAACTTTTAAAGAAATCAAGAAAACAAAATTTAAATGAAACAGCCACCAAACAGTATATTTCAGCAAATAAAGCTTACAAGGATTTGTGCAGATCAAAACGCCAGGAATATTATACATTAGTAGCACGCGAACTTTCAATGATCAAAGATAGTAAAAGTTTCTGGAATAAAAGAATTGAAAGGTTCTAAGCTTATTTGCGGAACAAACTTGAGAGCAAGTTGTCTAGCCGATTATTTCAAAAATTTACTCAATCCTGATCCAGTCTCGAATCATTTTTCTTTTGCGGAACCTTTAATTTTAGATCAAACTCTCGATTGTCAAATTTCAATAATTGAAATCCAAACTGCATTCCATTACGCAGCGAACAACAAAGCCCCAGGTCCGGATAGAATAAGCAATGAGTTTTACAAAAATGCGCCTGTTGATTTTGTATATGAAATTCTTCTTCTTTTTAATAATATTTTCAATACCGGAAAGGTTCCACAAGCTTTTCAAGATTCTCTGGTCTATCCAATTTTTAAAAAAAGGCGATGTTAACCTAGCAAATAATTATAGAGGGATATCGTTTATGAATTCTATTGCGAAGCTATTTGCATCTGTACTCCTTAGTCGCATCAACATTTGGTTAGCAAATAATGAAGTGCTTAGTGAATACCAATCAGGTTTTCGTAAAGGCTGCTCCACAGTTGATAACATTTTTACATTAAACTCAATTTCGCAGTATTTCCTTCGGCAAAAAAGAAGTTTGTACATATTTTTCGTGGACTTTAAAGCTGCTTTCGATTCGATAGACCGACAAGCATTATTTTATAAGCTATCACAAAAAGGACTGTCGACGAAACTTCTTTTGGTCCTGAAAAATATGTACAAAAATACTCGCTCAGCGGTTTGGGATGGGAAAGATATGTCTGAATGGTTTGAGACTACATCTGGTGTCAAACAAGGTTGTCTTTTAAGTGCAGTTCTCTTTGCTATATTCATTGATGATATATCAATGTATCTGCCCGCTGGAATAAGTTTTGCAGGTCTAAACGTTAAGGTTCTCATGTACGCAGATGACATTGTACTTTTAGCAGAATCGCCTCAAAGTTTACAACTTATGATAAATAAGCTAGTTGCAAAATCCAAAGTAATGATAATAAGAAATATACAATCAAAACTTAAATCGAATGAAAAGTGGTTCTTTAATGGTGAAGCCATTGAAATAGTGATAGAATACAAATACCTTGGAATACTTTTAAAATCTATTATGAAGCTAACCCCACATCTCGAAAAAAAACTGATTGCATCAAAAATTATGATTAACGCGTCATGAAAAGATGTTATGAGCACAAAGATGTACCAACCTCAGCCAAGTACAAGGTATTTTATGTTCTAATGTGTTCCGTTATGTGCTACGGATGTCAAACATGGGGATATCAGTCACACGAAGAAGTATAAAAACTTCAACGTTACTTTTTCAAACGGCTTTTCTTCTTACCATCCAATATTCCAAACTATGTTCTTACACTTGAAACCGGCCTTCCTGCTCTTTTTATTCATACTCTAAAACTCCACTTTGACTACATCTTGAAAGTACTGGCATATACACCAAATAGAATTCAATTGTCAATAGCAAAGTACATCATCGATAACAAAGTGGAGTGGATAGGAGAATGGAGAGAATGGGCAACGAAGTGTGAAATTGAGCTAAATTTCCAATATACTAACATAATCTTGCTAAAAGAACAACTCTACGGGTTATTACAGGCTGTCGACATCTACCAGCGTAATGAAAATTTACAAAAAATGTCATCTTCAATCAACAGAGTCATTTACCCCGATTTAAATCATAATATTTTAAATAACTATTTTAGTGATGAATACAGTACAAGGGAAATTTCTTTAATCTGTAAAGCAAGAAGTGAGCAACTTAATTTAAATGGCTCACCCTATAAGGGTTCACCCACTACACATTGCACCCTTTGTAATTTGAATTCAAAAGAGGATACTTTTCATTTTTTATCAATTTGCCCAGTCTATAAAGAACTTAGAGTCCTCTACTTCGGGAAACCAACTCTAACTATGGAGCAAACGTTAACAATTTTAAACGGTGAAAATTGGAAAAACCTAACCATTTATCTTGAAAATCAATAAATCAATCAATCTGTTACAGAGAAATGATTATAACAGAATTTTCATAATACGTAAATTAAAAACAGTACAATTATATATCATGTTTTATAATTACTAGTATATTATTGTTGTATATTATCTATTTTTTTTTATTATTATTTTAAATAACTAAAATTTTGTTTTAACTAAACTAAAAGTCTGTATATAATGCTTAAATTAATGGGTTCAAAAACCCGTATTTTTGTTTTTGCCAAACTAAAAGCTCTTTTTTTGTAATCTTGAAACCAAGTTTTACTCAATTTTATGTTTATTTTTGTTTGTGCCAAACTAAAAGTTGTTAATCCATATGTCCAACAAATTATGTATTATCTATTAAGTAATTTATTTTTGTTTTAGCTAAACTGAAAGCCCTATTTGCATATTTATATAATTTCTGCAATTGTTCATTTCCATTTTGTTAAATAGTAAACATTTTCTTTGTACACAATTTGAAAACACATAGTCAATCTGGCAGACGGCATTGCCACCGCCAAAACACTTTTATTAACAAATTTAAATGTTATTCAAATTGTTATTCATTGATAAGGAGCTATCAGGTTGTTGACGAACTGCTTCAGACGTTCACATAATATGGCAGAGAGGATCTTATATGCAATGTTAAGGAGACTGATGCCTCTGTAGTTGGTGCAGTTTAGAGGGTCTCCTTTCTTATGTATCGGGCACACTATGCTGAGATTCCACTCATCGGGCATGCTTTCTTCCAACCATATTTTGCAGATGAGTTGGTGCATGCTCCGTACCAAGTCATCGCCTTCTGCTTTGAATAGTTCGGCAGTGATGCCGTCAGCTCCAGCAGCTTTGTTTGACTTAAGTTTAGATATAGCTATCTTCACTTCGTCAAGGTCGGGTAGGCGAACTTGTTGTTCTGCGTCGGCGGGGTTGAGTGGTTCTATCTCCCTTACAGCGGAATTCGGTTCGTCACCGCCGTTATATAATTTGGTGAAGTGATCTTTTGATATTCTCAGCATCGACTGCGGTTCTATTACGATGTTTCCCTGATCGTCTTTTCAGGCTTCGGTTCGTGGCTTTTACCCTTGGGAGTTTTTTTTTACCTTTTGGTTTAATGTTACCACTGGTTTTCAATGCTTAATGCAGGCAGCATGAGACTTCTTAAGATACTCGATTGGAAAAAGACATGACATTGTAGCCGTCTAACGTCGAATCTTCTCACAGTACTTCCTTGTTTTGGCTTGGATCGGGATGTCAGTAGCCCAGTCAGTGTTGGCGCCTCGGAATGTTTGGACATCCTATATACTGGAGAAGTGTCTTACGTCGATCGTAATGTGGTCAACCTGGTTGGCAGTTGATTGATCAGGGGACTTCCATGTTCCCTTGTCGATATCCAAATGTTTAAATTGCGTATTAGTTACGAGAACGTCTCGCCCCGTCTCATTCGAAATCGATTAGCCCGAATTTGTGGTAAGAGGGATTGTCATGCAGGCTGTGTCTCCCGATTGTGCCACCAAATATGTCTTCTTTTCCTGGCTTGGCGTTAAAATCTCCTAAGACGGTTTTAATGTCATAGACAGGGCACTGCTCATATGTCTTGACCAAGAGCTAGAAGAATGTGTCTTTGGTATCTTCATCTTTCTCCTCTGTTGGGGCATGTATTGCACATATTAGACTTATGTTGGCGAATTAAACTTTGATGCGGAATGTAGTGATGCGTCGTGATGAGTCTAGTTCCAGCATCAAATTACTGACTTTCTAAACTTCACATAGGAAGTTATTGTAATGGGTCATATTTGTCGAATTGAAAATGCTGGCATTTCTCGACGTTTTAAGGTCCCTAGAGTCGAAATAAAAGACTTTTAGAAAAGTGTTTGAGAGTGAATGTGTATGTGTACGAACGTACATACGCACATACAAAAATATTATTTTGAAAACTGTGTTAAATTTTAAGAAAAATCAAATTGACAATTTCTTTACAAAAAATAAAAACCTAAACAAATTAATTTAAGTTGGTAACGATTGATTTTTGACTCAAACATTACTAAAAGTTGGTAAAAATTGAGGCTGAAGTAGAACCTAAAAAAAAAAACAATACTAAAACTTTATAAAAATTTACTTTGAGCAAATATCTTTTCAATATTTAAAAATATTTGCTTCAAACAATTTTTCAGAAAGTATGTTTTTTGACATTAAGTTAATTTTTTCTAAAAGTCCAACAGTCAGTTTTTTCACAAAAATTAGAATCTACAAAATATAGTACGCAAAATTGGTAAAAATTTATGTTCGGTCTTCAATATCTCGTGAATAAAAGAAGACATTGACTTGAAATTAATTTCATTCATTTGTTTATATAAGAAACTAGCGGCTCGGTACGTGCTTCGCTACGTATAAGGCATAGTATTAAAAAAAATGATTATTAAGTTAATTTGTTCAAACAAAAAAATATTAAATTGCTAGCTTTTTAAAAGTCCAAATGACCCAAATGATATATCAATTATATTATATTTATCAGCAAAGAGTAAAAAATAAAAAAGAATTGGGTACTCTTTCTATGATGGGTCTGAATGGGTTAGTCTAAAACAGTTGGATAAACAATATTTTCCATTTTGAGCATGAATAAAATATAAACAGTTGGTTGTACTGACTCTGGTATAGTCAACATAAAGTTGGCCATGTGAAAAACATGATTTCTCCAAATTGACACCACAAACGTGAAGTGTTTGCCCTTAAGCCTTATTTATGAATATTGCAAATGATAAACGCACAGGATATTGTTATCTTTTTAATTCAAATGGCATATCAGTTGGAATCATAGGAATGCTCGGTATCAAACACACTTCCCCTTTTGATTTAACAGTTAAGATTGTAGCTTCAAACAAATTTGGCAATAATTTTTGTACTGCCAATCTGGCACCATTACAAAGTTTTGGTGAATTAATGTTTTGCAATAATATAATCAAAATATCAATTTTAAGATTTAAGCAATGAGGTTTTATACCAGCCGGTTCCAAAAAATTTAAAAATTCAATTGGATAATTCATTGCCTCATCTTGATTCATAACAATTGATTTATATGTCGTGACTACACCTGGCAGTTTTGATTGAATTTTAAAATTAATGGCATTGATATGAATGTTTTTCGGTGCTAAAATGGTGCGTTCTCTCAAAAAATCAAGATTTCTGTAATTTTGAAGAATATTCGAGAAAACATATTCAATCAACTCATCTATAGATTGCGCAATTTTACAAAAATTGTTCGGTAAAGTGATCAATCCGTTGGTACTGTCGATTGGTATTTTGCCATCACCAATTTCTAAAATTGTTTTGATAACTAATGGGCAGTTGCATCATTACGTACATACATAGGTAATTACGCATATAAATGTCCAGAGCCACTTTTCGTACATATCTCCAAAGAACTGATGACTTCAAAAATGCGTTTATTTCATCTGTAGGAGTTAATCGAGGAATGACCGACAATTTTTGACGAAAGTCCTCTGACAGCAATATCAGAGCACCACTAAAACAGCTGTTGATCACTCCGTAAGTCTTGCATTGCTCGATTAAATGCTTCCCATAAAATAATTGACGTTAATCGCAGAACTTTTGACATAGCAGAATTTCTCGAAATATTGCATATTGTAGTTTCAATCACCCGTACATTTAATGGCAATTTTAATGCAGAGTGTGCGGTCCGACAAACTTCTAATAATGTAGCAGCGATTCCCGAAGATGCAAGTGCCAATTAAATTTTCTGTTCCGATCGAATAGTTTCTAAAATAAATGATACAACGAAAGTTTTGCCTGTACCATAAGGTGCATTTAAGAAATATAATCGACCTGTATTATTGGAAACGGCTTGCATGATTGTGGCATACATGTTTTTGTTCAATATGTTTTTGTTATATTCGATTGTAAAAATAAAAGTAAATCATTAGAATTGAACTTCTGCTCACGTTGCAATTCACGATCAAGAAATCATGTATCTCACGATTTGGTGCGGTCAGACCCAATTGTTCTAATGCTTTATTTTCAATCGTTAGACACATATCTTCAATTATTATTACAGCTTCGTTGTACATTTCCAAGGTAAAGTATTAGTACAAATTGTTTGTATATGTTTTCAAGATTTTTTTTTAAATTTTCTCTTCGTACAAACCTTCTTTAGACTTCTACGAATAATTCAAGACCAAAATTAACCAAATCGGTAAAGGCATTGTTGAGTTATAAGATTACAACGAAAAGTGGCATTGATTTTTATATATATAGATAGATAAAAACTTTTAAGAAATGCTACTAAAATTAGTAAAAAGTGTTTTTCGACTAAAAATCTCGTTAACAGAAAAAGATATTGAAATAAAACTATTTGCATATGATGCAAAATATTTTTGGTAATTTTTAAATTTTTTTGAATAAATCAACTGACAACTTTTTTTTTACAAAACCGGAAAACCTACAAACCTTTTAAGCAAGAGAAATTGACAGACGGAATGGGAAGTTTTATGTGTGGGTTGCATCCCCTTTTTGAAATAAATTTTATTTTTAATAATGTCATCATCAATATGCTTCTGTACGCGACTAAAGCGTGGGGGTCGCAGAAAGTATAAATATTAAGCACATCAGATTATTGAAGAAAATGTTAACTTATTTCAGGTGATTGATTTTAGTTGACACAAATTGCATCCAAAAATCATGTAAAGGGAAAACGAAAACCTACAAAAAAAAATTATTAATAATAACAAACTAATTTTAAAAAGCATATTTTGAAAATGTATACAAAAATTCTTCAATAGCTAACGACCGGACCTTTAGCAAAATACTTATCCCATCAGAAATCAGTATGCTTCCTTCCATAATGTAGTTTGCAAGAAGAAATTATTCAAGGATCATTTAACAAACACAAAATAGCTTCAAAACTGTCAATTCAATTTCCCTTCATCAAGTGAAGCTAATATACCAAGAACCAAAAGCTTTGGTATCCGTGACACCAGGATCTGCACTATAGCAATTTCACAGGAAAAAAACAGCGTATGACATTTTAAATACGTCCTGCTGTAAATGTACAACAGGAGTTTATTAGATAAAAAATTCATTGATATTTAAAAAACATTCATGCGAACATGAATAAGACATAAAAATAGAATATCGAATACTGATGGAGGAGATGTGTCAGTATGAAAGTTTGATGGACAAAAAATTAAATTGACAATAAGAAAAATAAATCAATAATTTGATAGGAAGTATAGGTCCTTGGTAAGGACATAACAAATAAACATATAAATTTGTAAGTAAGTACATCATACAGTCATTAGACATCATTCAGAGGGTGAAGGACGAGCTACGTAGGCGTTAAGTAGAATTACAGGTTTTTGAGAGAAGTGGGCAGGTCATCAGACACCAAAGAAAGTTATGTCAAGGTTCAATTGAGTTTCCTGATGGCCTTAATTTAAATCGATATGAGAATAAATTTTTAATGTTTTATATTAACTGAAACATTTCACATTTTTGAGAGTTCACTTATATTTAATTTAGATTAATTTCACAATTTTTCAAAATAAAATAAAATATTGTTTCGAACCTTACCCATCCTTAAATCTTTATTTTATTCCGGACTTGCTTTGTAGATGGAAGATTATTAATAAATCATAAATCATATTTTAGGATTTTTTGATTAATATTTTATGTTATTATCGGAGACACATGCTCAAAACGTTGACCCTGGAAAAATACGACCTTATTTTCTTTTTGTGATATTTGCTTGATTGATTCTATTTCGATCAAACTAAAAATAATAATAGATTTATAGATGCATCACGTGTATAACTTCTAGAGTTTATGATTTTAATTGGAAGCTTTTTAAGGGTCATTCATTGACTATTTTCTTAAATACATTTAAAACTGAATCTAGAATTTCTCGTAACTCAAGTTATTTTTCACATTTGAACAAATATGGGTTTAAAATCATTTTGACTTGTAGGAATCTTTCTTAACTTTATATAGGAAGTTATTGTAATGGGTACAATTTGTAAAATTGAAAATTTTGACATTTCTCGACGTTTCAAGGTCAATAGAGTCGAAATAAAAGATTTTTAGAAAGATGTCTGTAGGTGCGTGTGTACGTACGTTTGTACGTCCGTACGTTCGCGACGTTTTTTTTCGTCCTTCACAGCTCAAGAACCAGAAGAGATATCGACTTCAAAAAAATTTTGTTATACAGATAATAAAGCAGAAGGATGCAGAAAGGGCTCTCAAGAAAAGTGCGTGGGTGTTTTTTTTTTGCCATAGCAGTTTGAAAAAAAAGGTGAAAATTTTGATTAACCCTAACTATCTTACGAACAAAAACGCTAGAGACTTGAATTAAATTTCATATAATATATTGTAACGTGATACCAATCAGGTATATTTTTTGAAAAAAAATCAATATAACGGTTTTTTTATAAATCAATAAAACTGAAAAAAAAATGTGTCACCTAATAAATTTTACGACTGTAATATGATTTCATCTCTAAAACAATTTTGTGCAACGAAGAATAATGTTTTTGACATCTGATAAAATTTTGAGAAAAATCTAATTGACAGTTTTTTTACAAAAAATAAAAACCTAAACAAAAAAGTATAAAAGTTGGTAAAAATTGATTTTCGACTCAAATATCTTTTCAAAACTTTGAGATATTGTCTTTTACTTACTTTTATCTTTCAAATAATCTTGTTGTCAACATTCAGTAAAATTTTGAAAAAAGTCGAATTGACAGTTTTTTTTACAAAAAATTAAAAACGAAAAAAAAATTAACTAAAGTTGGTAAAAATTGATTTTCTACTCAAATATCTTTTCAAAACTTTGAAATGTTAGCTTCAAACTCATTTTATCTTATAAGAAATATTGTTTTCAACATTTGGTAAAATTTTTAAAAAATTCGAATCGATAGTTTTTTTTACAAAAAATAAAACTCTAAAAAAAAAACAATACTAAAACTTGGTAAAAATTTACTTTCGGCTCAAATAGCTAGCTTTTCAAAAATTGAAATATTGGCTTCAAACTTATTTTATTTCATAGAAAATATTGTTTTCAATATTCAGTAATATTTATTTAAAAATCCAACAGCCCCTTTTTTCATAAAAAATAAAATCTACAAAAAATAGTACCCAAATTTGGTAAAAATTGATACGAGTACATACAGACAAACTTTTAAGCAAGACAAATCGATAGACGGGATGGGAAGTTATCAGTGTGAATCGCATCCCAGCCTCTTTTTTTTAAAAAAAAAAATAATTTAAAGACTTTTTTGTCGAAGCTTGTTTTAGTGATTTTGTGTCTGCAAATTGTTGCCCAGACTTGTAGGCTTCACGGACGAGCGATCCCCAAAACTCCAGCTCAGTAGTTCTAAAATACGATATTGCACCCGAAACCATAACACCACCTATCCGTCCGGGCCATTGAGATTATTTTTTTTTCATCCGTGAAAACGACAAATTAACAATTGCCACTCCTTGTTCCATGACATGTGGCTCCTGCAGAATTCAAGCCACTTTTCCTTTCTTTGTGCATTAAGTGGAGGCTTCTTCTTCAGTTTCATGCGCTTGATGTTTGGGGCACTCCTAATCACTCTTTAACCGTGGAAATTATTGCTGTTGTTCCAAATGATGTCTGACATGAATAAGATGCTAGTTAGGCAATCAATCTCCTTTCAGCAGGTGACGTAACTTTTGGGCGTCCTTTCATATTCTTCACATACTTTTCATTATTTTTCAAAATATTGCTCACAACATTTTGCGATCTTCCATTTTGCAATTAAACGCGTACCTAAACTTTGTTCTGCGTACAAATTGATTCAAATTTTTTCTTCCGAATAATGGCACTGTGCTCGTCCAATTTTTTCCTAAAATTGAATTTTCAATAATTTAATTTCACTTTGTAAAAATTTCACGCACTTACTCGTAACTTTAAAAAATCCTGAACCAGAACTTACTAAAGCCTATTCTATTGACCGATGGGAAATGCTTTTTTTTTTAATTGCATTTCATAGTGTGCTTGCAGTTCAAGGTAAGGACATATGTTAATTTGTCTCTTTGTTGTAAATAGATTGATAATGAGACAGGATTTCAGAATACAAAAGAAAAAAGCTTTTTACAAAGCCCTTTCCTGAACGACGCCTTTTCCCTTGAAAAATCTACGAACCTATTCTATTGACGGCCAGTGTACATGGGTATAATTTCTATAGAGTTTATGTTATTAACTGGAATTTTTTAAAGGGCCCATTTCTTGACGAAGTTCTTAAATAAATTTAAAACTAAATTTAGAATTTCTGATAACTCGACTAATTTTTGACAATTCTATAAATCTGGGTTTAAAATCATTTTGACTAATTTTTAAACATAAATGACCACCTCGAATTGTTGCAAGCATCGATTCTTTTAAAGGTAATTTTCGACAACTTTTAGACACATATTGGGTGGTATCTAAGCCTTAACTTGACGAAAGTTCTAAAGAGTTAAGGTTTTATCTGCATAAACACGACAATTCTGTTCATTAACATTATACCGACGGAGTGAGAAATGTGCTTCCTTGCTGAACGACGAGGAATCGACACTTTTGGGTCTTCGGCATCACTTTCGCTTACAACAGTGATATTTTCAGAGGTACGAGCAAAACTATGATGCACAAGTATTACCATATCTGAAGCCAATTCAGTCTCTTCAAATTTCATAACAATTTTTCCAATAACTTGATTAGTTAGACGATTACTAAAACCATATAATCTCCTCTTAAAGCACGATATGTGGCTTTGGCAGAATCACCATTTTTGTAGTAGATCTTAACAATTTGTATGCGTTTTCGTGGCATGATGGTTAGTGCGTTGGACTGTCATGCAAGGGGTCTTGGGTTCAATCCCTGCCTGTGCCACCTTCATTAAAAAAAAAAATAATTTTCGCGGGTACTGCCTCTTGCGAGGAATTGACAAATCCTTCAAGAGTAATCCTTGTCATGAAAAAGTGCTTTCTCAAACTAGCCGTTCGGATTCGGCCTAAAATTGTAGGTCTCTTCCATTCCTGACAACAGTACTCGCACAAAGGAATGGTTGAGAGTTGTAAGTCACTAAGCCCTGGTTCACAACGGACTGTTGCACCACCCCATTTGATTTGATGCATTTTCGTAAATGTAAGACCTTCAACTAAAAAAATAATTGGAATTGACAGATGTCGAATTCCAGCCCTATAGTTTTGAAACCGCATAATGGATAACCCGTCACATTCGCAACAAATTTTATACAAAAATTACCTTTTTGACTTAAAATTAAAAAATCCAATTTCAATTTTTTGTCTTACTGCTTTTTATAGCTTTTATTTTTTTTATGAAAAAACGAACTGTTGAATTCTTAGTAAAGCCTAGTACGCTGCTGATGCGAAACGAAATTTCCCATACAAAAATGACATGCCGAAATCATAAACGAAAAATTTCGCTGTGCTTTTCGTTTTTCAGTACGCTGCTGAACAACTAAATGTGTCATTTTAGTGGATAGCTGTACTAGATTTTTTAGTACAATTCTCCACTCTTTTCGTTCTCAATTTAATTGCCCGGTATATTAATTGCTTGCGAAATTTTGACGTTTAATTTATTTATTGGAAAAAATTGTTTACAAATCAAAATTGAAAATTGTTTACTCGTGACTTTCGGTGTTTTTCATTTTAATATAGATATAGACTCTATAGATATATAGACTCTACACAAATATTTTTCCGTTGTGGTTTTTGTTTTAATTTCGCTCTACACTTGGAGACCACCGAAAAATTTCGTTTCGCATCAGCAGCGTACTAGGCTTAAGAAAAAAGGATTGAACATCGAAAACAATATTTTCTGTGAGACTTTGAAGCCAACATATTTAATTTTTGAAAAGATATTTGATTCGAAAATCAATGTTTGCCAACTTTTTTTACGTTTTTTTAGGTTTTACTTCTTGTAAGAAAACTGTGAAATTGAATTTCGACTCAAATATCTTTTCAAAAATTTGAGATATTGGCTTCTAACTAATTTCAATTTCTAAGAAATATTGTTTTCAAAATTCAGAACAATTTTGAGAAAAATCAAATTGAAAGTTTTTTACAAAAAATAAAAACATAACAAAAAACAATACTAAAACTTGGTAAAATTTTTCTTGTGATTTAAATAGCTTTTCAAAAATTAAAAATATTGTTTTTTTTATTTCACTGAAAATATTGTTTTCGATATTCAGTAGTTTTTTTTATAAAAATCCAACAGGTTCGGTTATTGATATTTTTCAAATTAATTTCATTCCTCCAATTTCCCAAAATTTAAGAAATGCTACTAAAATTGGTAAAAATTTTTTTGACTTAAAATCTATTTAACAAAATTTGATTTTAAACTGAACTATTTCTTTATATAAAAAAAATATTGTTGGTAATTTTAAAATTTTTGAGGCAATGTCATGAACATATACGAATTATTGGACAGGAAAGATGCAGATATTTCTTAACTGCGTTTTGATAAATTTTAAAATTAGTGTATTTTTGAGATCCTCCGATGCTGTTCTTCAATCATCTTTATGGCCAACTGGTGTACATGCTAAGCAGTTTTTAAACATCCAAAAAACGGACTAGGCCAAAAACAAAATCCAACGTCAACATAATAAAAGATCTTCCAATTTTTAGCTTCTACAAGTGTTTTTCCATCTTTTATAATAATGCGAGCGGTAGGGGAACCAAATCGCATGATTTCTTTATTGCTGTCCAGGACTATCCATACGACATTATAGCTTTAATTGAAACTTGGTTAAATAATACCTTTTTGAATGGTGAATATTTCAGTTCTGATTACAACGTCTTTCGCAAAGATTGTCAAACCGGTCAAATTAGAGAACGAGGAGGTTTGTTGACTGTTCAATCAAATTTTGCAAGTAGCGAAATTAGACTGCCTTATGATTCTTTCGAAGTTGATCAGATTTGTGTTTATGTAGATCTATTGATTCAATCTTTTAAATGTATTCATTTATGTATGTATGTATTTTCGTATCATATATCCCACCTTAATCTCAAAATCTTTTGTATGAGTCTCACATCAAAAATATTGTAAATATTGCTAATGATAAAGATGAAAATTGTTATTTTGAAGCAAATGTTTCCTTATAATTTAGAATGAAACAACAATGTTGTCAAAGATTATGAATATAATGTTATTGATAGTTTATCAGTCTTAGATATGTATCAAATCAATAATATTTCTAATTCTATTGGTCGTATTTTAATTTAATTTTTCTTGATAATTGCCTTGAAACTCAAAGTAATGAACCATCTTATAAAATGTTCGAAAATAGCATTCATCATAATGCAGTTGAAATAGTTTTTAATTTTTCCATTTTGAATTAATTTAAATTGAAAAATAATTCACAATTATATGATTTTTAAAAAGAAAGCTGATTATGATTCCATAAAAACTTATTTAATAGATTGGCAACATATCTTTAGCTCTAAAGTAAACATACTAAACAAGCTTTTACTTTGTTTCGGAACATTTTAGACTCAGTGGTTTCTTTTAATGTTCCTAAGCATGATAATTTGCAATAACTTGCAATTAAACTATGCTAAGACAATATATTCAGATCCTATGGTTGGTCTTGGTAATTCGCAGTTATCTGTAAATATTGTCTTAAAAGTACTTTTATCTCTTGAAAAAAGTTTTTCTATTTCACCAGACAATATTCCAATAATTCTTCTAAATACTTGTGCTAATATACCAGGTACAGCACTTTGTATAATATTTATCCTTTCTTTAAGTAATAGTGAGTTATTATAGATGAATGGAAGTACTCTATAATAACTCCCCTTCATAAATCAGGTATAACAAGTTCGACTGAAAATTACAGACCAATTACAAAGCTGCAGTTAATTTCTAAGGTTGCGAAGCTGTAGTAAAAAACAAATTGTATAATCTTATTCACAATAACATTTAAGGTTACCAACATGGTTTTTTAAAAGGTAGGTCCACTACTACAAACTTATCAATATTTTCAAATTTTTGTCTATCACAGATGGAAATGCGTTCTAAAGCCGACACAATTTACACAATTCAAAGGCTTTCGACCGCGTTCAACAAAGTGTTTTCTTAAAAAAAGATGTACATATATGGATTTCACTTTCAGCTACTGATGTGGATAAAGAGCTATTTAGTAGGTAGAAAACCGGTGGTAAAAATTGATATTTTCTTGTCCAAAGGAATTATAAATTTTCGGGTGTTCCTCAAGGTAGTCACCTTGGACCACTTCTTTTTATCATTTTTACTAACGACTTACATTACATCTTACTTTTCTAAATGCCTTCTATTTGCTGACGATTTGAAAATATTCAGTTCCATAAATTCACTTAACGATGGAAAAACGTTCAAATTGATTTAAATAATTTAACTAAATGGTGTAATATCAATGGGCTATATTTTAACTATAAGAAATGTAGCGTTGTGACATTATCTAGAAATCACAGTCCATTATATTATAATTATAAACTTGAAAATGGAATTTTTAAAAGACTTGGTAGCCATAAGGATCTAGGCGTCAAATTTGTCAAATGTCAAAGTGACAATATTGAATTTGTATTTTCTTTTTTCATTCATTTTGTTTTCATAACTCACCGTGGTTTATTTGCGTTAAAGTTTAAGTTCGTTGCAACTATTTTGGATTTTAACACCGAATAATATTAAAAAATGTATTCTACCAGGTAAAAGAATTATTGTTTAGTAAAAAGATTAAATGAAATGTGCATTAAATTATTGAATATCTGCGATAGATCAGTTCAACGTGAAGCATCTTTAATACCCAGAAGCAGCTACAATGCTACAACTCTTGGCTTCGGTGTGAAGGTTGGTGGCAGTGGTTGTGGGTACTCAGGAGGGTATCTAAGGTTGCGGCAATAAAGACAAGCATTGTCCAGAAAAGGAGCGTGTTGTTCTTGGCAGTCCAACCAAATGCAAAAGTGACCTGTTTTGGTGTGATTGATTTCTTCGATGAAGTAAGATGTTATGCTATATTTTTGGTGTTATTATTGTAAATTTTTTTGTCTCTGTATTGCCAAAGATAAAAATACTAAACGATGAGCTATCAACTTCTATAAGACGAGACCAGACGAGATACAGTGGAACCCGTCTATGGACACGAGAGAGTGGCGCTTTCTTTAACGATGTCCTTCAACACCCGTGCACTTTGGTGGCGTTCATTGAGTATGCAGTTTTTATTTCTGCGACAGCCTAACAAACAAAATCCTCAAACATTTCAAAATCTTCTTCCTCCGAAAACATTTTAAATTAATTTAATTTGTATGATACCTATAAATAAATTTTATTTCACGATTTATCAATTTTAAAACACTTTGTCACATTTGAGAAAAATGACATATGTATTTAATACAGATTAAGTACGATACTAAAAAGATAAAGTAGCCATTTGGTAATAAGCAAACCATTCGCGGGAGTATCACCAAAAGTTCGTTGCATTATTTCAGACCATTGAAATACAAAGTAAAAAAAAGCCTAAAAACGCAAAATAAAAATGTTGTGCGTCATAATTTTCTCCTTTTTTTTGAAAACTGTGCAATTTCTTTTCTATATCTCTATAAACCTAGTAAATATTTTACTCTAACTTCAGGACACAAAAGACATTCAATTAAGCTTTGGGAATTCGTTTCAAAACCTCTTAGTAACTAGTGACTGTTCACTACATAAGCCTTTTTCTATATATGGTATACTTTTGTGTGTGAGTATGTGGAAATATAAATTCCTGCCAACTGCCACTTTTCCGGGATGATGGCAGTTGGTCGCGTTTTCCTATTCGAAATGGCATAATAATAGTTCTGGGTTTTTCGAAAAGAATGTGAATGTGTCCTATAGCCCCAGTCATAGTCATAGTCCTAGTCCTAGAGAGAGAACTTCCTAAATGAACAATTTTAATTGGGGTTTAAAGTTTCGCTTTTTCTCTGATGTTGGAAAAGTCGTCGCTCGTAGGAAATAAGATGATAAAAGGACTTTGGTGGCGGGCGACTGCGGCGGCGGCGTGACGACCTCCGCTTTGCTCTCTGTATTCTATTCAAGGCTGAGGACATACATAGATACGTATTAAAGGGTGTTTTGTGTGGAGGTGTGAGGCGCGGCGTGCATGGGTAAAAAATGTTAGTGGGTTTTTGCAGTCTCGCGAATTGTTGGTTACACACTCTATTGAGAACGAAATTCCGATGGTTTAATGTATTTAATGGAGGTATCGCATGTGAATAGATAGTTTCATCGCTTCAGAATGTCTTCATTGTTATGAGTTTGACGTAATAAAGTACTCGAAGCGTTCTTCCCTTTTTGCTTAGTAGCTTGATGATGGTGATGGTTATGGTGAGGGTTTCATCCTGTATATCTGAGGCGAAGGATCCATTTTTATTTTTTGTTTGATGTGTTTCCTGTTGGGAGGCCTTTTGTGAGTAAATTAATGTGCCATATGTGGAGTAGAAAGGATATCATAATTTTCACTATGCCCAAACACACACTCCTTTTACTCACATCAATGAACACTAAGGGCTGTGCGATGTTTCGTAACGGTTATAGGTGCCTATATATCTATATTTGTATGCACGAGTATGCCTTGCCAGAAAGCACTCTTCGGATCACTTGAAAAGCGAGGATTTCGCATAATTGAACTTAATAGTTTTTAAGGATAAAATTTGTAAGCAACATGATATGTGTGTTTATGAGTGTTGGGATCTGTTTCTGTTTTGAGTTGAGGATTAGTGTGTTTTGTGTATAGGTTGAGGTTGATCAAAAGTAGCGGATGCGGATGCTTTGAAAGTAGGTACTATATCTTTGATACAACATTTGGAGTTTACTGGTAAACTACTTGTGTATGATAATTACATGAAATATTATTTATAACGCTTATAGATAAAGCTGCTACTGCTTCTTCAGCTTCTGCTGTTGTCTGTTATTTGTGGGCTGACGTTGCTGTAGATTAGGGTTAAATTGAAGCATATGTGCGGCTTATGAAAACGGATGAGAGTATTTTATGTTAGGTTCATCATAAACATAATTAAAATATAATCATTTCTTGAATTGTTCTTGAATTTTAGTTGAATTCTTAATTTTCTTGTTATAGGGTTAAATTGGAAAGAACTCTTTTTTCACAGAATTTCTGTTAAAAACACAACCTATTTCTATTGAAAACAAAAACAACATAAGGCTCAGGGGGAGATTTTATGTCTATTTCTGTGTTTATTTGTTTTTCGGTCTTACTGTAGCCCTTAAAGAAAAAAAAGTGTTCTAAAGTGAAACTCCTGAACTTTGATAGTTGATGTTAGGCCTAGGCTACAGTTGTTATGAGTTCTGTCATAAATTTAGTCTATTTCACTTAGCCACTATAGCAGTACAAAATACGTGCGAATGATAAACCATTGTGGTAGAGATTATGCGGAAAAACCAGTTGCCATTTAGGGTTAGCATCTTTTTCATAATCTTGGCCGTCTACTATTCGACAAAATGTCGAATTTTAAATAGTGACTTGGCCCTACATTAGTACAAGCTTCAAATAATCCACAAGCTTAAAATTTTAATGTTTTTCTCACATAACAGCTAAATAAATATTTAATTGTTTTTGAAAAAGTAAGATTGTTTCGTTTTAGAATGACAAACTTATTTTTGACTTGGGGATCTACAACGCAACGTCAAGGTGTTGTAACACAGTGTTATACACTTCACTTTTACCGTACCTGATGGGCATCAAACCGAAGCTTTATTTATAAACCCATAATTTTAGAGGATAAAACGTCAAATCACAGTAAATTATGACAGGATGTTAGAAATTGTGTGTCAAAATTTCTATACTTATTCGCCTTTTAAGTGTATCAGGTGTTTCGGTGTCATAACTATTAGCTTTTAGTTTTCTGCAAGGGATAACAAACGAAATCTCAACTGATTTTTTCTTGGCTACTTTCATTAAAACTCCCACAGATTCAACTCGTTTAAGCAAAACAAAGCCCGGATTTTCTTGTGAATTCTTGCCAGAAGCATGAAGGGAAGTTGATCCTTTGTATTCCGATGACCATTTCTTGTAAGTTAGCGATGGAAAACTCTTAGTCTGAAATTTGTTTCCAAATTTCCAATGATCAAAAATTACTACAGAAAATATTGCAATGTCCCAAAAACAGTAACATTTTAGGTCATTCGTGGAAAACAATGAGGACTTCTTTTATTTTCTCTATTCTTTTACCCGTTGTCAATGGTACTCAATTTGTTAGCTAATTTATTTGCTCAAAGTTGCCAGTTGGTTGTATGACTCCGCCTGTTTTCATGAATCACCTTTTGGATCCTTCAAAACAAGTAGTTTAGGATTGGTTCCAGTCTGAAAAACATAAAATATATGCTCGTATGCTTCACGGCTCTATTCTTTTCAATTTCTCTCGTTTTTATTGATGATCTAATGTCTGCAGTTTCGCATCCAACAGGTACATATGTACATTTTTTCGCTGACGATAGTATTCTTAGCTTTTTATATTCGTTTCCAGACTCACATCCCTGTTCTTGTTTGTCGAAACTGCAATGACAAAATATAAAAAGCTCATTAAATTATAATGTCACCTGCATCGATGAGTCTGAAGACTGAATCATCTGGATATTCTCAGTGTGTAACAAAATCACCTCTTGCAGAACGATCACGCATGCAAGCTTATCAAAAATGCCTCAAGATCTCTGAGTTTATAAGGGCGAGGCGATGGAAGAAGAGCATCTCTCTCTCTCTGATCTGGGTCCTATTTAATTAATACTGATAATTGTGACAATTTGTTTATTTAAAACTTAAAAACTTTCAGTATTTGCTCAATAAACAATTCGACACTTTTGTAGAATTGTAGGAAAATACCCGACAGTTGGTATCTTTTTGTTTCATATAGAAATTTTTAAGTGTTTTTTCATAATAGTCAATAATTTTCTGACGAATTTATACTGACAATTCTTTTATGAAAAAAGAGGCTGGGATGCGACCCACACTGATAACTTCCCATCCCGTCTGTCGATTTGTCTTGCTTAAAAGTTTGTCTATATGTACTAGTATCAATTTTACCAAATTTGCGTACTATTTTTTATAGATTTTATTTGTCTGTTGGATTTTTATATAAAAATTACTGAATATCGAAATCAATATTTTCTGTGAAATAAAAAAAGTTTGAAGACAATATTTTTAATTTTTGAAAAGCTATTTGAGTCGTAAGTAAATTTTTACTAAGTTTTAGTATTTTTTTTTTAGAGTTTTATTTTTTTGTACAAAAACTGTCAATTCGAATTTTTTAAAAATGTTACCAAATGTTGAAAACAATATTTATTTTAAGATAAAATTAGTTTGAAGCCAATATTTAAAATTTTTGAAGAGATATTTGAGTCGCAAATCAATTTTTATTAACTTTTGTTAATTTTTTTTTTCAGTTTTTAATTTTTTGTAAAAAAACTGTCAATTCGATTTTTTTTAAACTTTAACTGAATGTTGACAACAAGATTTTTTGAAAGATAAAAGTAAATTAAAGCCAATATCTCAAAGTTTTGAAAAGATATTTGAGTCGAAAATCAATTTTTACCAACTTTTATAAATTTTTTTAGGTTTTTATTTTTTGTAAAAAAACTGTTAATTAGATTTTTCTCAAAATTTTATCAGATGTCAAAAATATTATTCTTAGTTGCACAAAATTGTTTTAGAGATTAAATCATATTTCAGTCATAAAATATGTACGTACGAACGTACGGACGTACAAACGTACGTACACACGCACCTACAGACATCTTTCTAAAAATCTTTTATTTCGACTCTAGGGACCTTGAAACGTCGAGAAATGTCAAAATTTTCAATTTGACAAATCGGACCCATTACAATAACTTCCAATGGGAAGTACTTAGAAATAGGTTTTTTATTTTTCTTAAGCCGAAACTTTTGTCGATAAGCTTGTTTTTAAATAAATTCAAAACTATGCAAAGTTAAAAAAAAATAGTTTTAAACTCAAAATTTTGTTAAAAAAGAGTAAAGAAAAAAGGTTGAAAGTGTAATTTTACTAAACTTAAAGATTATCTACTATTTCTTTTTTATTATTTCATTGCTCTGAGTTGTTTTTAATTAAGAACTGAAAACTAGATGATTTTATCTCTTATAGTTTTTGAAAAACTTGAAAAAAAAAAACACATTATAAACTTTTTCTTTTTACTATTTTTTACTCAAATTTTTAGTTTAAAATTAAATTTTTCAAAAACTATACATGATTTAAAAACTGGCTAATTGAACAGAATGTTGGCTTTAAAAAATGTGAAATATTTAATTGTAAGTATTTTTTTCTATTTTAAGTTATATTTTTTTTTAAATTGCCCCTGACGCCTAACATGGGTAAGATAGACCTCCCGCCCATAGTAAAATATGCTTTTTTTTAACTGTTAAGAAATCCGTTCTGATATCTTGTCGACTGAGTTATCGTTCTTTTGCTAGCCTCTTGGACAATATTATACGTGGAGAATTTAAATTGATATCATCATTAATTCCTTTACATCTCTTCAGCATCATCGTAAAGTTTCTTGCCTCACCAGTTGTAGCTGTTTTTTTAATGGTGCATGCTCTTGAGAAAGCGCCAGATGCTTTCCTGTCCTTAAACACATTAATCTTTATACTCACGTTTCTAGGAATAATGATCAGTATATACTCGAGCTCATACTTTCAAGTACAGAGAATTGTTCTTTACTCGTACTAAACTAATGTGTAATGCTCTACAACATTTTTTCTTTATCTGTTATTGCAATATTCTAGAATTGAAAACTAATGTAAACCAACATCTTTTAAACCCCGCTTACTATAAAAACAATCGATCTGAACCTCTTCAAATTTTCATAAAAAAACATGTGTTCCCCTTCAAAAAAAAAAACATTTCAAATAGGCAACACAACTTAACTATGCAACTACAGTAATTTTTAATTTATTGATTGGTTGTTTAAATAGTTTAACAACCAATAAATAAATTAAACGCGGAACATAAACCCCATCCCACACCCAGTTGCAATCTTAGTCTCAGTCTCAGGCCTCAGTCTCAGCAGACCACTTACTCTGGGTAAGATTTAAAACAATTATTTTGTTAAGCTGACGTCTTGCAATTATGCATGCACCCCTAATTGAATTCTACCGCACAATCCACATTCCACACAATATAAAATATTTTTGCAAGATTTGTTTTAATTGACTTTTTCGAAAATTCCCACTTCTGATTTGTTTCAATTTTTTCATTCTTCTTACTTTTTATTATTCTATTTTTTAAAAATGTGTGAATTTCAAGAGTGGCGCCGCGCTACGCCACCGCCGCGCGAAGATACAAACGTTAATTAACAAAAGTGAAGCACTCGCAGCATTGCCATTAACGTTAATTTCTTCAGCAAAGCAATAATTTAATTTTCTAACAGAAATATCCACTAACGGGTCTTAAATATATCCTCAAGACGGTTTGGGGTATTTAAAATCTAATTTAGTTCCACTCATTTCGCTTGGGAATTTGAGTTTTTCTTTTTCTTAATTGGGCCTTTCGTTGTTGGTTTCGGCTTGGCTCTGTAGCGGAATACTATACAATATAGCCGGCTCCAGCGTTAGCGAGCTAGCTTCTATAGAGTTGAATTGTTAGGGGTTTGGCGTGCTGTTGCTGTTGGTGGGTGGTAGGTGGTGGGTGGTGGAAGTGAAAGTGGAAGTGGGTGTGGATGGGATTCATCCAGTTTTGTACTGTTCTATATGCTGTGATGTTGTCTTCATAAGCTAAAGAAATTCAGCGATGCGGCCAGTGAACCGGAATGACAAGAACTGAAGTTCTCGGACAATTGGCTGAATTTTTATTTAGAATTATTCTTTTCTTTTTTAAAATTTTTGTTGCTTATTCTTTTGAGGGGTGGACATTTTATGCTCAGTTGGCTTTAGTGTATTTTTATACATTATTCTTTTTTTCTGTGTTGAAGCTTTGTGTTCTTTTCAAATAATAGATTCCGTTTCTTCCTTTCGGCTCGTTTTTAATGAGTTTCTTTTCAATGTTTTTTTTTCTTTTTCTTTTTGTTTATTTTTATATTTAATTTAATGACAATGTCATGGATTTTTTTTTCTTCAGTTCAGTTGTCCCATTAACTAATTAGGAGAGTGTTGATTAAACAACAACAAGAACAACGGCAACAAAAATAAAATATAGCAAATTTAGATTGATGAGAATGTGATGAACTGTTCGGGGTCAAACTTTTCACGATTTGTTCGAATTAATTTAAGTTGATTTGATTGTGAACCTAAGTTTTTATAAAAATAGAAATAGAATTTTATGTATGAGGGTGATAAAATGATGAAATGATGTGATATCGTTATTGTCTTAAAAATGTACAATGCCTTAAGTGGATAAATCTACTTTTACGAAATGCGCCAATTCAGCAAACAAGGTGAAGTTATAAGTCAATGACAATGAATTAAACAACATGTTTATTATAGGGTCTGAACCTTGATTGTTTAATATTCTGTAATGATTTCGTAAGAATGTCTGAAACCATTTCTTCAGTTGAGCAGTAAATGAATTTAAATTCTTTAGATGTTATGAAGAAAGTAGTATACCTTACATTTACATATATGTTTAGCTCGAGGATTTTGTAACATCTTCTGAATCAACTTGCAGGCCTTGAAGTATTTATCTCATCCAAATAAGTTCTTGAGTTGCTTCTAATAAAGCGTCAAGCTCTGCTTCAGTCGATGATAGTACAATCAATTCTTGCTTTTTACTTGCATAACTGATTGTAGCTTCTCCAACAACTTTTGAATTTTTATTACGTCCAACATAATGATGTAGCGTTTAACTTCATTCCAATCACGCTAAGTAGAACAGGTGGCTTTGAAATTGGGTTATATTCATTGTTGCATCTCATTAGGCAGATCTTTTTTAAATATCCGGTTCATCCACAAGAAAGCATTTGAACTTGAAGTTTTGAGTCTTCAATGAAGCATCTTCAAAAATTCGTCATTTCGAAAATTCGTCAATTTTGTTCTTATATTTTTGAATCAGTTTTTCTTTGTCTAATTTGAGTGTTAACTCTTCGACTTTTCGGACTTCAAGAGCAGTCACAAAAAAAGTGTAGTCGTCTGGCAAACTTCCTAAGAGAAACGCAACCACGATATGATCTGCTAATTGCTCGACTAAGCTAATTAGTCCCTTATTCGAGAGTGTAGACTTCTAGTGTGCTTTCTTCAAAGGATCCCAGCAATCTTTAGTAGTATTCAATTTCCAAATATGCATCAGTTGAAAATCTTCCACTGAGAGTCCGATTGTGGCACGAGCTTTCTCATCTTTCAAGGTCCAACTAGCAAGAACAGGATAAGGTGCAGCATCAGCAATAACTTTCCCAAAGATCTTCTTCCATGTTTCATAGTTTTTGTTGTTCAGCTTCTTAAAAATCGATCTTCCTTCTTCCAACTTGAATCATTTTTCTTTATCTATTAGAATTTACTGAATTAATATATTTAATTCTATTTAATGCAGTTCGGGACACATTATTTATCAGAACGGCTATTCCAGGAAGTCAAATTTTATAAGAATGCAAACAAAAAAAAAAGATCGAATAATACCTAACAACCTGAAGAATATCGAACTTCAATATTGTTCGATTTCAAAAATATAAATATGAATATCACAAGTGTTTTTATAGTAAGGTTTATACACATAACTTACTTACTTACTTAAGGTGGCGCTACAGTACGGGCGGACCTGGGCATCAACCAACATGCATCTCCAGCCAGCTCGGTCCCTTGCTAGCTGTCTCCAGTTTCGCACGCCAAGTTGGTTGAGGTCCTCTTCCACTTGGGTGCGCCACCTGAGTCGCGGTCTTCCTCTACTGCGCCGTACCTCGGGATTGGATTCGAAGACTTTCGGGGCTGGAGCGTTGAAGTCCATCCGCTCTACATGACCTAGCCATCTAAGCTGCTGGACAGCTTGTACAGTTCGTCGTTATATCTTTACCTCCATTCTCCATCTATGCGTATGGGACCAAAAATCACCCGAAGAATTTTTCTCTCGAAGCATCCTAAGACGATCTCATCTTTCTTTGACAGGGTCTAGGTCTCAGCGCCATAAATGAGAACCGGGATGATGAGTGTCTTATAGATGGTGATTTTACATGCTCGAGAGAGGACATTACTTCTCAATTGCCTTCTAAGTCCAAAGAAGCAGCGATTTGCAAGAGTTATTCTTCGTTTTATTTCAGCGCTGAAATTTTATTTATAGCTGTCCATGGTGACGTTTTGTCCATAACGTCGTTGTTCAGTGTCCTTTTTTGATGACAGCATATACTTGTTCTTGCCCTCATTGACCACTAAACTCATCTTTTTCGCTTCCATCGCAATGCTCAAAAACGCTAAACTGACATCACGCTTTGATCTTCCAACTATCATCTGCGTATCCGAGCAATTGGATGGACCTTTGCAAGATTGTGCCTCTAGTGTTGACGGTTGAGTTTTGCACAATTCTTTCCAGAACGATGCTGAAGAAGTCGCATGAAAGTGCATCGCCTTGTCTAAAACCTTTTTTAACATCAAACGTATCGGTTAGATCTTTTCCGACCTTGATAGAGCAGGGTGCATTCTCCATCGTCATTCTGCACAAACGGATAACTTTGACAGGGATGCCAAAACTAGACATTGCTCGGTAGAGCTCTTCCCTATGGATGGATCGATAAAGAAATGGTGGGTATCGATTTGAAGTTCCTGGGTTTTTCCCAAGATCTGGCGTAGTGTGAATATTTGGTCGATAGTGGACTTTCCTGGTCTAAAACCACACTGATAAGGACCAATCAGGTTGTTGACGAATGGCTTCAGACGTTCACACAATACGGCAGAAAGGATCTTATACGCAATGTTAAGGAGACTGATACCTCTCTAGTTGGCGCAGTTTAGAAGGTCTCCTTTCTTATGTATCGGGCACATTATGCTGAGATTCGACTCATCGGGCATGCTTTCTTTCGACCATATTTTCCAGATGAGTTGGTGCATGCTCCGTACCAAGTCATCGTCTGCTGCTTTAAATAGTTCGGCAGCGATGCCGTCAGCTCCAGCAGCTTTGTTTGACTTAAGTTTAGATATAGCTACCTTCACTTCGTCAAGGTCGGGTAGGCGGAATTGTTGATCTGCGTCGCCGAGGTTGAGTGGTTCTATCTCCCTCACAGCGGAATTCGGTTCCTCATCGCCATTATATAATTTGGAGAAGTGATATTTCCATATTCTCAGCATCGACTGCGGTTCTACTACGATGTTCCCCTGATCGTCTTTACAGGCTTCGGTTCGAGGCTGGTAACCTTGGGAGGTTTTTTTTTTACCTTTTGGTAAAATTTACGAACCTCATTCCTGTTGTGACATCCCTCTATCTCCCCGATCGCACGCTTCTCATGCTTTCTTTTTTTCCATCTAAGAAGCCGGTGTTCCTCTCGCATCTTCTGCTCGTAAAGCTCGTGAGCAGCTCTAGTTCGTTTGTGCAGCGACGTTTTGTATGCCTCTTGTTTCGCTGCGTGCGCTTGACGACGAATGCCCGTCAACCTAGGGGTTTCGCTGTAGTGGGCCTGTGAAACCTAGCACTTCAAAGGCGGCATATCTGATGGCTGCAAGGCAATGTTGCCACTGGTTTTCAATGCTTAATGCAGGCAGCATAGGACCCCTTAAGAGGTTCTTTTGGCTTGGATCGGGATATCCGTAGCCGTACCTTGGCTACAACGAGGTAGTGGTCCGAGTCAATGTTGGCCTCTCGGAATTTTCGGATATCCTGTATACTGGAGAAGTGTCGTGCGTCGATCGCAATATGGTCAATCTGGTTGACGGTTGATTGATCAGGAGCTTTCCATGTCCCCTTGTGGATATTGAGATGTGTGAACTGCGTACTAGCTATCAGAACGTCTCGCCCCGCAGCGAAATCGACCAGCCTGAATCCATTGTCGGAGGTGGTGTCGTGCAGGCTGTATCTCCCGATTATGTCACCAAAGATGTCTTCTCTTCCTAGGTTGGCATTAAAATCTCCTAAGATAATTTTAATGTCATAGCCAGGGCACTGCCTCATATGTCTTATTCAAGAGCTCAATATGTCTTTGGTGTCTTCATCTTTCTCCTCTGTTGGGGCATGGGCGCATATTAGGCTTATGTTGGTGTATTAAGCCTTGATGCGGATTGTCGTGATGAGCTCCCTCACACTGTTGAAACTCAAGACTTTTTGCCTGAGCCTAGTTCCAACAACAAATCCACACCCAAATAGACGCTGTCTTTGTTCTCGGTAGCAGTCGCTGTAGTATATATCGCAGTCTTTTAGTTTGCGTTTGCCCGGCTGCACGTGGTCTGTTTATGGACTTAACATTCCACGTACAAATCCAAAGGTCGTTGTCCTTATTTCGTTTGCGTGGTTGTCAACAATGAATCCGACCGTATCCGAGGCTTGTTGGTGCTTCGCAGCAAGGTATTTTTTACGTGGCCAGGAAGTCACCCCGACGCTGACGGCACAACCCCCAACCTGAAGCTCCAGATCCTTAGTATAACTCCAAGGAATAGGAGCCGGATAAACCGCTCCTTACAGGCCTGGGCTGGGTTCACTAAGTAGTTCAAACTTACTGTAACTGTGGACGCCACCGTTCGTTCCATCTTGAGAATTCGTGCGCTGCCGCCTGGATAAAGAGGGGTGTCTTAGTGGAAACACCTCTCTCTCGTTTGTTAAATAAACAAATAGTTATTTATAGGTACTCGTATATACAAATACTTGAGTCGAAAACCATTTCTTATCAGTTTTTTTACTTGATAGAGAAGTCGAAAAAAGTGGGTCCTGCGAATCCGTCCATTCTGTTTTGTCTGTCTGTCCACGCTCCTACAGCCTAAAACATTGGGTCGATTGAGTTCAAACTTGGAAGTTAAGGTTTTGAGCAAATTTGCGTTGGGCGTTTTTAAATTTTTTTTCAAGATCAAAACCAACAGTGGATTGTAGTAAGTGCCTTCTACCTACTAATAACATTCCTTCTTATCATTATAAACATGGCTGAGCACGCCAATGAACTATTCTTTATTCGTTTTAGACGCCTGCCTAACTACACAACCAATAGGTGATCACTTTACAATTTAAACATACATGTTCTTCCTCTTTCTTATCTTCAAATAATTTACTTTCCATCCTGGTTCTTCTTATATTAAACCAAAATAAAGCTATCCAAAGGAAAAAGCTTTGAACGAACTAGTTGAATACACAAACAATTGTTTTTGTTGAGTATGCTTACAAGTATTTTTCATTTCCGAGATGAGTTTTCCTATGATGAGTTGTGTCTTTGGATGAATCGCGGGGTTTTTTGACAAGTCAAATGGCATTTATATCTTTGAAGACAAACTTATTTAACAGGTATATTTTTACTTTACTTTAAACAGACTCTTTACATAGAGGTCAGGTTCGTGCGACCCAGTCGTGCATTTTATTTGTTATTGTTTTTGCATGTTTTAAGTTGAATTTTTGTAAGAAATTAACTAAAGATTACCAACAATATTTTGCATATGATAAAACAGTTTGATTTAAAAATATATTTTTGTTAACGAGATTTTTAGTCGAAAACCAATTTCTACAATGTAAGTAGCCATTTTTAAAAGAATTTATTTCTTATGTTAACAAATAGAGATTACATTTTTAAGGAAAATGTATTTTTAAGTCAATGCCTTGCCTTCGTTTATTCTCTAGAAATCGAAGATTAAACATCAATTATTACCAATTTTGTGTTATATTTTTTTGTAAATCTTAATTTCTATAAAAAATTGTACTGAATTTCGAACACAATATTATCTCAAATTTTGAAGAAAAAAAAATGTACTTAAGTCAAAAATAAATCTCCAACTTATAGTAATGATATTTTTAGATCATTATTTTTTTGTAAGAAAGCTCTCAATTCGATTGTTCTCAAAATTGTACCAGATGTCAGAAAAGTTATTGTTAGTTGCATAAAATGACTTTGGAGACAAAATAGTTATATGTTTCTAAAATATTAAAGATGGAAATTATGTTCCTTCATGAGTGTTTTATTTGTAAAAAAATGTATTAGCTGATATTTATTTTTATATTAGTTTGTATCAGGTCACAATTTATAAAACAAAATTAAGTTCAAGGCACTAAGGCTATTGGTTGTTCGTAAAATATTTTCGGTTAACCAAAATGTTCACTTCTTTTAAATTGCTATGGTAAAATTACCACCCACTCAACATATTTGGGAGTTCTTTCTGCATGTTTCTACATCATTGTCTGTATAAAAAAAATGTATTTGACGAAACACCTTACAAGCTTCGCGAATGACGGAAGTACAAACACACACAGACGTATTTCTAAAAATCTTTTATTTAGACTCATTGATTTTAAAGTTGAAACGTCGATAAATGTCAAATGTTCAAATATCGTCCTATGGGAAGTTAATAATATGAGCCCCATGTACTAGGATCTTATTAATCGTTGGCGGCATAATATACCAAAAATAGATTGAAACATACATTTGAACAGTCTCGTATGCGTAACTTTGAAGTTTATCTGCATCTATTTCAGATTTCTAAAACCATCTCAGGGTAAGAAAAAGATTGTCTTGCAGTTTCCGTAATTTGTTGTTCCTCTTCCTTGTTTGACAACATCTTTAAGTAGCCCAAGTTTTAACCTAATTGTTCTTGTATTTTTTTTAATTGGCTTAGCTTTTAAAACTGTATGTTCTTTACTTTTTGCGCTCAATTTCTTAAATCTAAGTAATTTGGAAAAAAGAAGGATCACCCTCACGCCCACCTCTTTTTCTTATGCATGTAACTGTTTCATATTTTTTGATGTTTTCATGTGAGTCATAATTATTTGAATGCAAGTTTAATTCTTCAGTCAACAAACTTATTGTGTTTAAGAATTTCTAGCCTTATAAGGGAGACTTTTAAAAGTCCTTCAGGAAGTGGGTTTGGATCCAATTTTTTGAAAATATAACTGAAAATAAGTAAATAATTCATCATAAGACTAGCCAAAACCCGAACATGTTTAAGATTTTCTTAATGCTTAAGTAAACGAAATATCTACAAAATTTATTTCGAAAAGATATCATCAAGTTTTAAAATTACTTTTTTTTTTTAACTTTTATATAATTTTTAAAGAAAATCTACGTAAACTGCTGAGTAAAATTTCTGGGTTTAACTTTATAAAGGGTGTACATTTACGTATTAGTACTTTTCTTTAGAAATTTCCGGTTAAAAAGATTAAAAATCGAAAATTCTGGTTCTGTTTATTTGAATGTTTTTAAATGAAAGATATTTGAAGCCAATAAAATTTGAAATCAAATTTATACAAGCAGCCTAAAAAAGTAATAATTCTTCCCAAGGGAAAACGACTCTATGCTCTCCAAGAAACACATAAATTATTTTACTTCTAAATCAACAAAAGTTTATCATTTTTAAAATGGTGTTTCAGACAATCATGCACAGTAAAACATTTTTACTAATTTTCCTTATTCGTACTAGTTTTGGGTTGGGATTGTAGTAGAAGTTGAATAATTTTGTTTACTGCCCTCTCGCACTAAAAATGAATACTTTTTGTGAAAATTCAAAACTATTGAATGGCGAAGTTTGCTTGCATTTTGCTAAAAGCATTTATTAACTTCCCATAGGAAGTTATTGTAATGGGTCCGATTTGTCAAATTGAAAATTTTGACATTTCTCGACGTTTCAAGGTCCCTAGAGTGGAAATAAAAGATTTTTAGAAAGATGTCTGTGCGTGCGTGTGTACGTACGTTCGTACGTCCGTACGTTCGCGACGTTTTTTTCGTCGTCCATAGCTCAAGAACCAGAAGAGATATCGACTTCAAATAAATTTTGTTATACAGATAATAAGGCAGAAAGATGCAGAAAGGGCTCTTAAGAAAATTGCGTGGGTGGTTTTTTTACCATAGCAGTTTAAAAAAAATGTGAAAATTTTGGTTAACCCTTAATATCTTATGAACCAAAAACGCTAGAGTCTTGAATTAAATTTTATATAATAGACTGTAACGTGATCTCAAAGAAATATATTTTTTGAAAAAAATCAATATAACGGTTTTTTTTCTAAATCAAAAAAACTGAAAAAAAAAAATTTGTCACCTCCTAAATTTAACGACTAACATATGATTTCATCTCCAAAACAATTTTGAGCAACGGAGAATAATGTTTTAAAAATGTGATAAAATTTTGAGAAAAATCGAATTGACAGTTTTTTTATAAAAAATAAAAATTAAAAAAAAAACATTACTCAAAGTTCGTAAAAATTAAATATCGATTCAAATATCTTTTCAAAAACTTGAAATTAAGGCTTCAAGCTTATTTTATCTTATAAGAAATATTGTTTTCAACATTCAATAAAATTTTGAGAAAAATCGAATTGACAGTTTTTTAAAAAAAAAAATAAAAACCTAAAAAAAAATTAATAAAAGTTGGTAAAAATTGATTTTCGACTCAAATATCTTTTCAAAACTTTGAGATATTGGCTTTAATTTACTTTTATCTTTTAAAAAAATATTGTTGTCAACATTCAGTAAAATTTTGAACAAATCGAATTGACAGTTTTTTTAATAAAAAATTAAAAACCGAACAAAAATTAACAAAATTTGGTAAAAATTGAATATGGATTCAAATATCTTTTCAAAAACTTGAAAGATAGACTTCAAACTTATTTTATCTTATAAGAAATATTGTTTTAAGCAATCTGAAAGATGTTGAGAAAAATCGAATTGACAGTTTTTTTACAAAAAATAAAAACCTTAAAAAAAATTTATAAAAGTTGGTAAAAATTGATTTTCGACTCAAATATCTTTTCAAAAATTGTAGATATTGGCTTTTAACTACTTTTATCTTTCAAAAAATATTGTTGTTAACATTTAGTAAAACTTTGAAAAAAATCGAATTGATAGTTTTTGTACAAAAAATTAAATACCTAAAAAAAATTTAACAAAAGTTGGTAAAAATTGATTTTCGACTCAAATATCTTTTCAAATATATAAAATATTGGCTTCAAACTAATTTTATCTTATAGAAAATATTGTTTTCAACATTCGATAGAATTTTGAAGAAAATCGAATTGACGGTTTTTTTTACAAAAAATAAAACTCTAAAAAAAACAATACTAAAACTTGGTAAACATTTACTTTCGACTCAAATAGCTTTTCAAAAATTCAAAATATTGGCTTCAAACTTATTTTATTTTACAGAAAATTTTGTTTTCAATATTCAGTGATTTTTATATAAAAACCCAACAGTCCGTTTTTTCATAAAAAATAAAATCTATAAAAAATAGTACGCAAATTTGGTAAAATCGATACTAGCACATATAGACAAACTTTTAAGCAAGACAAATCGACAGACGGGATGGGAAGTTATCAGTGTGGGTCGCATCCCAGCCTCTTTTTTTTTTTTTTAAGATCAAAACTAACAGTGGATTGTAGTAAGTGCCTTCTACCTACTAATAACATTCCTTCATTATCATCATAAACACGGCTGAGCACGCCAATCCTCCTGCCTTACTACACAACCAATAGGCGATCGCTTTACAATTTAAACATTCATGTTCTGCCTCTTTCTTATCTTCAGATCATTTACTTTCCATCCTGGTTCTTCTTATATTAAACTAAAATAAAGCTATCCAAAGGAAAAAGCTTTGAACGAACTAGGTGAATACACAAACAATTGTTTTTGTTGAGTATGCTTACAAGTATTTTTCATTTCCGAGATGAGTTTTCCTTTGATGAGTTGTGTCTTAGGATGAATCGCGTGGTTTTTTGACAAGTCAAATGGCATTTATATCTTTGAAGACAAACTTATTTAACAGGTATGTTTTTAAATCTTATATAGGTTCTTTAAACAGACTCTTTACATACAGGAGCAAGTTCGTGCGCAGTCGTGCATTTTATTTTTTTTATTGTTTTTGCATGTTTCAAGTTCTAAAAAATTAACTTAAAATTACCAACAATATTCTAAATATGATGAAACAGTTTGATTTCAAAATCTATTTTTGTTAACGTGATTTTTAGCTGAAAACCAATTTCTACAATGTAAGTAGCCATTCTTAAAAGCTTTTATTTCTTATGTTAACAAATTAAGATTAAATTTTCTAGGAAGATTTATTTTTAGGTCAATGCCTTGCCTTCATTTATTCTATAGAAAGCGAAGATTGAACATCAATTATTACCAATTTTGTGTAATATTTTTTTGTAAATCTTAATTTTTTATAAAAAATGTTACTGAATTTCGAACACAATATTTTCTATACGATAAAATGAGTTTAAAGAAAATATCTTGAATTTTGAATAACGTTATTGGTTGTTCGTGAAATATTTTGGGTTAACTAAAATGTTCTTTTTTTTTTAAATTGCTATGGTAAAAAAAACACACCTAATTTTTTTGGGAGTACAAACACACACAGAAATCTCTCTAAAAATCTTTTATTTAGACTCCAGGGACTTTGAAAGTTGAAACGTCGAGAAATATCAAATGTTTAATCCGAAAAATTAATACGATTACAATATCGTCCTAGGGGAAGTTAATAATATGAGCCCAATGAACTAGGATCCTACTAATCGTCGGCGGCATAATATACCAAAAATAGATTGAAACATAAATTTAAACAGTCTCGTATGCGTAACTTTGAAGTTTATCTGCATCTATTTCAGATTTCTTAAACCATCTCAGGGTAAGAAAAAGATTGTCTTGCAGTTTCCGTAATTTGTTGTTCCTCTTTCTGGTTTGACAACATCTTTAAGTAGCCCAAGTTTTAACCTTAATTGTTCTTGTATTTTTTTTATTGTCTTTTAAAACTGTATGTTCTTTACTTTTTGCCCTCAATTTCTAAATCTAAGTAATTTGGAAAAAAGAAGGATCACCTTCACGCCCACCTCTTTTTCTTATGCATGTAACTGTTTCATATTTTTTGATGTTTTCATATGAGTCATAATTATTTGAATGCAAATTTAATTCTTCAGTCAACAAACTTATTGTGTTTAAGAATTTTAAGCCTTATAAAAGAGACTCTTAAAAGTCCTTCAGGAAGTGGGTTTGGATCCAATTTTTTGAAAATATGACTGAAAATAAGTAAATAATTCATCATAAGACTAGCCAAAACCCGAACATGTTTAAGAATTTTTAAAATCATCTTCAAAACCAGAAATTACTCGTAGGATTTTTTTAAAGCTAAAGCAACTTTTTTTTAAAGATTTTCTTAATGCTTAAGTAAACGAAATATCTACAAAATTTATTTCGAAAAGATATCATCAAGTTTTAAAATTACTTTTTTTTTAACTTTTGTATTATTTTTAAAGAAAATCTACGTAATCTGCTGAGTAAAATTTCTGGGTTTAACTTTATAAAGGGTGTACATTTACGTATTAGTACTTTTCTTTAGAAATTTCCGGTTAAAAAGATTGAAAAATCGAAAATTCTGGTTCTGTTTATTTGAATGTTTTTAAATGAAAGATATTTGAAGCCAATAAAATTTGAAATCAAATTTATACAAGCAGCCTAAAAAAGTAATAATTCTTCCCAAGGGAAAACGACTCTATGCTCTCCAAGAAACACATAAATTATTTTACTTCTAAATCAACAAAAGTTTATCATTTTTAAAATGGTGTTTCAGACAATCATGCACAGTAAAACATTTTTACTAACTTTCCTTATTCGTACTAGTTTCGGGTTGGGATTGTAGTAGAAGTTGAATAATTTTGTTTACTGCCCTCTTGCACTAAAAATGAATACTTTTTGTGAAAATTCAAAACTATTGACTGGCGAAGTTTGCTTGCATTTTGCTAAAAAACATTTATTAACTTCCCATAGGAAGTTATTGTAATGGGTCCGATCTGTCAAATTGAAAATTTTGACATTTCTCGACGTGTCAAGGTCCCTAGAGTCGAAATAAAAGATTTTTAGAAAGATGTCCGTGCGTGCGTACGTCCGTACGTTCGCGACGTTTTTTTCGTCGTCCATAGCTCAAGAACCAGAAGAGATATCGACTTCAAATAAATTTTGCTATACAGATAATAAGGCAGAAAGATGCAGAAAGGGCTCTCAAGAAAATTGCGTGGGTGGTTTTTTTTACCATAGCAGTTTAAAAAAAGGTGAAAATTTTGGTTAACCCTAAATATCTTACGAACCAAAAACGCTAGAGACTTGAATTAAATTTTATATAATATATTGAAACGTAATACAAAACAGGTATATTTTTGGAAAAAATCAATATAACGGTTTTTTTTATAAATCAAAAAAACTAAAAAAAAATTTGTAACCTCCAAAATTTTACGACTGAAATATGATTTTATCTCTAAAACAATTTTGTGCAACGAAAAATAATGTTTTTGACATCTGATAAAATTTTGAGAAAAATTTAATTGACAGTTTTTTTTTACAAAAAATAAAAACCTAAAAAAAAATTATAAAAGTTTGGTAAAAATTGATTTTCGACTCAAATATCTTTTCAAAACTCTGAGATATTGGCTTTAATTTACTTTTATCTTTCAAAAAATCTTGTTGTCAACATTCAGTAAAATTTTGAAAAAAATCGAATTGATAGTTTTTGTACAAAAAAATAAAAACCGAAAAAAAATTAGAAAAAGTTGGTAAAAAATGAATTTCGACTAAAATATCTTTTCAAAAATTTTAAATATTGGCTTCAAACTAATTTTATCTTATAAGAAATATTGTTTTCAACATTTGGTAAATTTTTTAAAAAATTCGAATTTTTTTTACAAAAAATGAAACTCTAAAAAAAACAATACTAAAAATACTTGGTAAAAATTTACTTTCGGCTCAAATATCTTTTCAAAAATTAAAAATATTGGCTTCAAATTCAATTTATTTCACAGAAAATATTGTTTTCAATATTCAGTAATTTTTATATAAAAATCCAATAGTCCGTTTTTTCATAAAAAAATAAAATCTACAAAAAATAGTACGCAAATTTGGTTAAAATTGATACGAGTACATATAGACAAACTTTTAAGCAAGACAAATCGACCGACGGGATTTGAAGTTATCAGTGTGGGTCGCATTCCAGCCTCTTTTTTTTAATGTAGCCTCCATGACGTTTTTTATGATTAAAAGCTGCGAAGTTATGTTTCGAAAATTCATAGTTTTAAGAGCTGATTGGATTGGTATCATAAGCTACATCATCATCATCTTCTAAATCGCTTGAAGTAATCTTTTCATTTTTGTACGAATTTGATGTGAGGGCTTAGAATATAAATGTTGTCATCTTTGGTCTCAATGCTTTGCTGATATAACATTCGCTTCCATATTTTGTTGATTTTCTTTACCAAGCTCTTGGATTGCTTTCAACACATTTGATATCGTTGCAAGTGGATTATCGTCTTCCGGCCCAAATTCTGCTAAAATTCTTCTTTTTCTTCAATCCGGCTTTGCAAGAAAAAATTGTTGTGGTTTCTGAAGAACCTTTTTATTCCAAGCTATCTTAAAAAAGGATAACTCTCATGTAGCTTTTGCATCACCCATTTTAGAAAAAAATTGTCTCAAAATCATTTTTCTGTAGCAGAATTTGAAGTTCTAAATTACTCCTTGATTCAAGCCCTGACACACTTAAGATATATTCAGCATTAAAAAAAAAGATATCTATATTGAGTTGGCTTATCTCAAGGCAAAGTGTTTCAGCTCTAAAATTCCATTTTTTTTATTAAACTATATTAGCCTCTCTATTTCGTCAAGTCCCATAACTAAACTTATTTTTTGAAATGCCCTAAAACTTGATGTTTTTCCAATCTTTAGTAATTCTGCTCACGAGCTCTATGAACAGAAGAGGAGAGGGGAACATCAACTTCTCAGAGGCAAAAAGAGAGGTTCCAAAGCAGAAATTAAGTTCGAAATTTTGATGATGAAGGCTGCAAAGCCGAAAGTGGAAATAGTATAGTATAATCGTAGTCGTTGCGACAATCAGACTTCCTGACTGAATATAATTTATTTGGGAGCGTGCACCAACTTAAATGTTGTCGGAAGAGAGCATGCTTGATGAATGTTTGCCCAATATTAAACATTAGCTCTTCAGAGAAAGCTAATCTCTTTGCTAGGCAGTTCGCCGCCAATTCTACGCTGCCAGTGAGTGTTATGACTCCACCTGTACTTGAGCGGGTTAATGAATCTATGGGACCTATCTTTTTTCGCACTCGTACTGTGGCAAGAGTCCTTAGAGTTCTAAACACACATAAATCCGCTGGTCTGGATGGTATTCCCCCTATTATTTTGAAGAGGAGTTCTTCAACGCTGGCAAAACCTACTGTCCTACTCCTCTGGTCTTGTTCCAAACGGATGCAAACGGCATTTGTCCAGCCTATTCCCAAAAAAGGTGAATCTTCCTCACCCTCTAACTACCGACCGATTGCACTTACGTCCCTTCTTTCCAAGGTCATGGAAACGCTGATTAATTATCAGCTCAAGAAATATCTTGAAGATCGAAAGATTCTTAATGACCGGCAATACGGCTTTCGTAGCAATAGGCCCACTGGTGATCTCATTGACATGGTTTTCGAGAAAGTAAGATTATTGCACTTCATATTTCAAAAGCGTTTGATAGGGTTTGGCATCAGGCTCTCTTATCGAAAATGCGTGCTTTCGGTTTTCATGGATATCTGCTTCATTGGATTAGTAATAACCTTTCGGATCGTTCAATACAAGTAGTATTGGATGGATTCAAGTCTGAAAACCATAAAATAAATGCTGGTGTGCCCCAGGGCTCTGTTTTATCTCCAACACTCTTTCTCATTTTTATTAATGATCTCCTGTCTGCAACATCTAATCCAATACATTGTTTCGCTGACGATAGTACTCTTAGCTTTTCATATTCGTTTTCAGACTCACATCCCTCTTCATCGGATGTTATGTTTTCGAAGTTGAGCAAAAAAGCGCAAACATTAACTAGTTTAGCTTTGAAAAATTACATATTTTAGTTTTAATTTATTAAAAACCCAAGCTCCGAGATTTCTCAAAACAAAGAAGACATTCTTAGCAAAAGCAAGTCTGGATCTAACGTTAATCAGAAAAAGATATTTCTACAAACGCAAGGTGGCAAAATACATTTTATAGTTTTCGATTATAGAATAAAGTTCCAAGGCAAGTGTAAAAAGGCTTACAACAAGATGTCAAAGAAACATATAAATTACGAAACCAAAAATAATGTCTACATTTTCAAAACAAAGAAAAGCTTAACCCCAAGGTTATGACTTATGTTTTCTTTTGTTTTTTATATATATTAGTTAGAAAGAAAAAAAAGCAAGTGCCTCAAAGCCAAAGGTTATAGAACACTTACATCTGCAAGCTTTTATAGAATCAGTTAATTTCACTTAAAAAGTTTTAATTCTAAGAAAAAAAAGTTTAACTTTCTTGCCGATTTTATTCACTCCATAGAACTTGAATAAGCAACGCCAACGACCGACGACCGCGACGACGCGACACCACGACCGTTCGAAGAAATATTTAGAAAAACGTGTGGGTATTTCAAAACCCTCTTATCTCAAGTCAAGTTAATTTTCTTAAAAGAATTTCCAAATGACGCCACAGAGGAATCACACTCTGCATGAGACTGTGATGTGTTTTGTTTTTGTTCAAGCATCGTAAAAGGAGATACACCGTACCGGGGTTTTTCAAAAGGACGAACGTCCGTAACGTTCGCCGTCGTCGTAGGTAGGAACGTTAAGAAGCCTTTACGTTTGAAAGTGTTATATATCCTAGGAACAGTGTAAATAGGTATGGGAAGCTCTGTTTCTCAATAATGATGGATGACGATTTTTGTGTTAGCAAACTTAAAATAGAAGAAGATGTGGATCCGGATGTGGATATTGGAATGGCGGGCGGGCGCAACGAAGAAAAAATCTTAACGGGTAATTAGGATTGATTCCTGCAAAACACACGCTCGTTATCTGTCGCCATTAAAGATAACTGTTGTATAGGTATGAACGAGTATGTATGTATGGATCGATAATGAAGAAGTGATTTCTTTATGTCGACTTCTACCTTCGTATACATTGTTCTTATAAAAGAAGATGAGAGGAAAGTGAGCTGACTTAGCAAATATAAAAATGACAGAAGGGTAGAATTTTTAATGGGGTATACAAAATATAACACAAAATGCCTTTAAGGGTATTTACAATCTTTCTAATACATTAAGCAAAATTGATGAGAATATTTGTTGTTTTAGAATTTAATTTTTAAATTTTTTATTTAATAATTCTTAAAATAAAATTATTTAAAAAATATGACAATTTCGCAAGAAATATTACAATACAACGTTGAGAAATCATTGTTTAAATTGAATTCCAAGAATCAAATGGTTAAATAAATTATATGGACTTTTGTTAATGCTAAAGACATTTGAATAAAAGAAAGTGTGTATTAGATACCTTCTAGTGAAATTTTGAAGGAACCAAATTTGTTGAGCATTGTAAGACAGCAGATAATTTACTTTTAGTAGAACGATACATTAAACCTCATTTTTTGTAATACCGATAGTTTTTTTTTAATCTTTTTAAATAAATTAAAATAAAATGAGTTTGGAAAGTGAATTAAGTTCTAAAATATCTTAAATTGTATGCAAGTATGTACCCGTGGCATGATGGTTAGTGCAATAAACAGTCATGCGAGAGGTCTTGGGTTCAATCCCTGCCTATGCCATCTAAAGTTTTTTTCACGGGCACTGTCTCTTACGAGGAATTGACAAATTCTCCAAGAGAAATTCTTGTCATGAAAAATGCTTTCCCAAATTTGCCGTTCGGATTCGGCTTAAAATTATAGGTCCCCTATATCCCTTACAACAGTACTCGCACACAGGAATGGTTGAGAGTTGTAAGTCACTAGGCCCTGGATCTTAACGGACTGTTGCGCCACCCAATTTATTTATTTATTTATGTATGCAAGTATTAAAAGTAGTAGTAACCGTGTCTTGGTGGTTGGTATGCAGAACTGTCATGCCAAAGTTCTTGGGTCCATACTTTCTGTTGTGACCAGGTTATCAAAATCAATAGATGGTAGGGTCACAGTTCATTACCTGGCATATATGTTGATGCAAATAACGTGGGCAGGGTCCTTTTTCTTTCACATTTAAACACCGTCATATCAGCTCCGCACTGAGAAGAGGGAAGGAAAAGTTTTATACTTTTTTTCACTATACTATACATGTCCGATAGTTACCTTCTACAGCCCTTTAGGAAACAATAAATTATGTAGTCTTTAGATACAAGTCTACAAATGTTGCTACTGTTTATCCATGGGTTCTTGAATCAGGGCTGTTAAAATTATCCTTTGACAGAAATGTGTTTTAGGTTTATTTGTAGCACCTTCATCCTTTTTTGTATGTTGATAACTTAAAGATCTCACTTTTAACTTATGTAGGTATGCACAGTGTCAACCCCTAGATAGATCCATAGAACCTCGGTGGGCTCTTCCATCTCCATGGCTTTAAAATCCGCATTTAGAAAGTAAGGGTTGATTTTTAAAAAAAAGTTCTCTAACCTTTACTTCGTCATACAGGGGTCCGTGATATTAGTTCGGATCTGGTAGGGAGGTCTTTTTTGGGAGCCACCTAAAGATGAGCATGTTCTTTGAGATAATTCATTTCGAGAGACAGTTAAATGCGCATTTATCACGGCTTGTAAGAATTTAAGATCCTTTTTCTGTTGTAAGAATTTAGAGACCGAATATAGAGGACAGCACCTAATCGCTTACAACGGACAAGTAAAGTGGTCTTTGCTCTTCGCTTAGTCGATTTTTACGGCTCACATCGTTGATAACGAAAACCTAAAGGCTCAATTTTTCCATTTCAGATATCGTGCTAGAATGGTTAATAGGTGTAGTCGAACTATTTGGCTGGATTTAGTAGTCTGGAAAGAGGAGGCGATAACCTTACTTTTTTCCTTAGGCTTGCTTTTAACTAAGCTTAAGTCCGCTTGTCTTTCCCGAGGATTAAGTTTTTCCCCTTAATTTTGTTCATACCTTCGTATTGTGCTCAAGGCTTTTTTGTCAATTCAGTGCAGTGGCCTCATCATTAAATTGTGTGGGGGTATTAATCTGCTAAAGGCCAAGAAGTTTGGAAGTCCTAATCAAGTTTAGTTTTCTCTTTAAATTAACTTATCTGCTGCTGAGGACATATTCTTTTGTTACGAAAGAAAAAAGGTTTTGTCTTATGTCAACAAACCAAAACGATATGGATATTCTCCAAAAGAATGTAAGATGCGTTCGAGATTTTTTTTTGACAAACATTTGCTGAGCCACTGTTTTGTAACTAAACATTAATAAAATATTAAAACACGGTTCGCTTTACCAGTTGCAAATAATCGTTGACCAACTTGTTTGTAAAACCTTCTTTATTAGATATGTTCTTAAATATATATCTAGGCACATAATTCTAGGAATCATCATTCTAAATTCATCCATGATTTAATTTCTTGTTCCTTATAGATTCACGCTGTTATCCGAAAGTCCACTAGTACAACAAGTTTTAGGTCGTACATCGACTTTAGGTGCGAACACTTAAGGTTGAATTTCACTAGGTTATAGAATGGAATAAACTTAATTTATCACCGAAAGTGAATGTAAAAGTAACAATATTGAACAACCTTCTAATCAAGTTTTATAATAGCCCTGCCCCGATAGTTACAATTAAAATAAAGACTAATATATCCCTGATTTAACAACAATATCAGGTTTCTAATAAAGGAAACAAAGCGTTTCTTTTGGAGATAAAAGTGTTCTCCTAATGAGTCTAATAAATTCGACTATTCCTTGCCTTAAACGCGCCTACCTAAACTTGATCCATCTTTCAGTTTTTATTGACTTTGAAGCAACCTGGAAGAATTTGCTGTTAAAGAACACCAAAAATAAAAGTAATTGCCTGTTTATCATTCAAGAGATGCTAGTGCTCTGATTCCAACTTTTTCAAGACTATAAATTCTTCAAGATATTTTTATCATAGCAGAGTGTCAAGCCTCTCTCAAACTTTGGGCCATTAGTGCTTAAGAGCTATGTTATTCTGTCAAATATGCAGTCATTTCTGCCATTTAATCGTCAGCAAAATGTTCAGTAAAAAAAATGAATTATTCTTAATTAATACATAAATCCTTAAGGGCTATTGTCATGTCTAAGATTCAGTATAAATAATAATTCCCAGTACTGACTAAGGTTATAAGTAGTTTCATAGACTAACTAATATTATTAGTTAGTCTATGGTAGTTTCAAGGACCGGCAGTAAGATTTTGATTTGTCGTTCAATATGTTTTCATTTTGGTGCTAACGATAAATTGGCAGAAATGACACGATATAGTTCGCAAGAAAGAAATCACTATAAAACACAATGATTATATTTCTTCATATTTGTATCTTGTTTTCTAACAATTTTAGTAGATTATTACTTGACTTAAGTTAATACTTAAAGACTTAAACACAAAACAGTGTTTGAGCCTCTGCATAAAATTAAGATATATATTGAAAAACGGTTATTGTGCTTTATCGTGGTTTCTTTCTTACGAACTTTATCGTGCCCTTTCCCCCAAGTTTTCGTGAGGGCGAAAATAAACGACTGTTTAAAGATCAAGAGAAGAGAAGAAGGGAGACTTCAAATAAAACTATCAATATTAGTTTGACGAGACAGCGACGTCACTAAAATTTTTCGGTTTTGAAGAGACAACCCATTACCCAGCAAAAGTCTCGTCGGGTCTCTTCTTGTGTTAGGTCGATATAAAAGCCACCAAGGCTGATCTATTGCAACAAAGTTAGTTCTTTAAACTAATTTTACCCGAATATTAGGTATGAGTAACTATTTATTTCGAAGCTCTTAGATTTTAGACTGGCGGCTGAATAAAAATGCGATAAGAATACCAAAAAGGTTTTGGTTCCTTTAATCGAGTAACATACTATGGAATGAGGACTCTTTAAAAATCTCCCACTTTTCTACGCTACGCCTTATTTTGAGTGCTTCAATAATTTTGTATCCAGTAAAAAATTTTAAGGTCATAGGTGGGATGGTGAATTTTTGCTGTTCACTTTTGAGTGGTTAATATTTTCATTCGTTTTACTATAGTTGTACTTTTTCTTTTATGTTCAATCCCAAATCAACTATAACAATGAACAGAAAGAGAAACAGTTTCGGGGGAGGGGAGGAATTCGTTTTACTTGAAAGTCATTGTTTGTGCTGTTCTGAGTTGTCCAAGTCTAAGAACAGACGACAACAACACACTCTATTATGCCATATTGAAGTCTTACAAACATACAAAGGAATAGAACTTGAAAATGGAACTTTGAATAGAACTTCACCCCAAAACAACTTCCAACCACCAACTTTGTGCGGTACATATGTATGTATGTATCTGGTATATGAAAATGACTATTACAACTTCGAGACGACCGTCACGACGACGACGATGACGATGGCGATGACGATGGCGATGACGACGAGGACGAGGGTGATGATGACAATGGACGTGTAGTCGTGTAAGCGGATGCGGGCCAAGGATGAAAGGACGATAAAACGCGCATTTTACTCTTCATTACAATAAATTTCCCCCATGACTGAGTTCTCTTGGTTCTTGTGCTAAACCTAAACCTAAAGCTAAAGCTTTTTGCCTTAGAAATTCAATATTTCTTACACCATTTCCTTCATTGAGCTCCATCCAAGCGATGTTATATTAAAATTTATCCATGGCCAAGGGGCGGGCCCGGGCGCTTTGCTTCTTGCGGTATTGTTGTTGAGCGATGGTTGTTGTTTGATGATGTCGATTGCGATGTCGTTCGTGATGTCGGTCGTTGGTCGTCTGTCGTGGGTCGTGAGTCCTGAGTCCTGAGTCCTGCGAGTCAGTCGTCCGGGAATCCTCTCTGGTGGCTATAACGTCAACAGAGTATTTAATGTATGTAGTGACATCTTTGGGAGTCAAAGTGGGATTAGTCAAACTGAGTGCAAATGTTTTGCGAGCAAATGGAATGGAAAAGGTAACCCTCTGGTTTTTGTTCCGTCCGTCCGTCTTCCATCGCATCTGCAGATATTGCTTCGATATTCAACTAAATATAACTCCGAGGGTGTCCATTTGTGGTTCGAAGTTCAGTACCAAAACCATCAGAGCCGAGTTGAAAACCTTAATTCAGTTATTTCAGCTTGAAGTCACTGGGGAGTGACCGAGACTGCTCAATCGTCCTTCCATCAGCCTCCACTCCACTCTGTTCTGGCAATTCCAATTTAATTTTCCATAATATTCAAAGCTATGCCATGGGATTGTAAAAGATACGTATCTTGAAAATATTTTATGTTAATACTGAATAAAGAAAATGTAAATTGTATTATGAATGTACTAAGAAGATTGTATATTAAACATTATCTGATATTAGTAGTAGAACCGAGAGCGAGACCGACGACGCTACGTAGCGGTGGTGGCGGCGATAACATAGTCTCAATCATCATCATCGTCTAGAGATAGAAAATGGGTTTAGATATTTCTAGGCCAGGTCAGGGGTTCTGTAGGCAGGTTCGGTATACGGGCAATAAAATATGAATTCGTTAATGACTTCTATACTTTTCCATTGCATAGCTATAGGTAGTCTATACGTGACATGCAGACTTGCGGGAAAATGCCATTTTGTCTTTTGGGAGTGATTAAAATATTTATAACGCCTTTTATGAACGGTAAAGAAATTTAATTTTTAACTCCTCAAATTAGGCTGGGCAAAGCTTTTGTTTCAGTAAAATTCCGTATAAAAGGCGTACTGCATATTTTAGTGAAGTTACGATTACGACATAAATTAATGGAGGAATGAGGCGAGTTTTATTCTGCACAAAATTTCGAATTAAAGTCTTGGTAATTTAATGTAAGCAAATTTGCAATGGGAATGTGGAAAATGCATTTTAGTAATTTTAATAAATGAATTACACAAAGAAGTTCAATTGGTATTGATTGAAGAGATTTTTCATAAAATCAAGTTCTGAAGAATTAATCCATTGCAAAAAATGGTATGGAAAACTTTATGCTTTATGCTGACGGTCACCAATCAGCCGAATAGGGGGAATGACAGGTAGCATACTAAAACATACATGTGCCGTAGGTTGGTTAGGCTAAAATGGTCAGGCTATTTTTCGGTATAACTATACAGATTGATAAACTGTCCCGAAAATAAATCGATTTTATGACGAAAACCACGGCAACAATACAGAACAACGGCTTACGACTTTTTTTCTCATGGAAGGTAAGCTCGAGCTGAGTAGTATAGAAATTGTATGACTTTTTACAGAAAAAATAAAAAGACGTATATTACAGCTGCCATAGAAAACACCATGTGCTCGGAGTAGGCTTCCTTGTCAGCGAAAATGTAAAGTCCACTACTGTTGGCTTTAAAGCTAAAAGCATAAGGGTTTGCACTCTTCGCTTGCGAGACACATCTTAGAACATCAGCTTCATAATCCTTCACGGATCTACGCTAAAATCCTCTGACGAAGAAAAAGAGACTTGATACTAACAAGTCGAACGTAAATTTAATGCCTGCTCAAGTTATGATGTTTTTGTATTGAATTTGACCTCAAATTAAATGCTAATCGTTTTTGAAATTTTGAAGGCGTGATATAGTGATATACCTACAATTTTTAATTTATTCGCTGACTATTTTCAATCGGTTTACTCTTTAGATGTTCAAATGGTAGACATGTGCTTTCAAGAGGACACAAGCGTCCACAGGTTTTTCTCAAAACCCACCTCTGTCTAACAACTCCTGAACATCGGGTGCCTAGTACCTCAATTGGAGATTGGGTTCCAACCCCAGTGGAAAGTTGTTGGGGGCAGCAAACGAGACAGGTTGGAAAGGTGTTTTCACTAAGGCACCTCTCCTTATCCAGACGGCAGCGGACGAATTCCTGAGATGGAATCAATGGTGGCGTTTACAGTTCCAGTAAGATTGAATTACTTAGTGAACACCTTATAGCGCTTCTTCGACTTACTAGAAGCTCAGGCCTATAAGGAGCGGTTTTATCCGGCTCCCCATCCTTTGGGTTATGCTTAGGATCTGGCCCTCCAGGTTGGGGGTTGTGCCGTAAGCGGTAAGGGTGACTTCCTGGCAACGTAAAAGCTTTCATAGTTGCAAAACACCAACAAGCTTCGGATACGGACGGATTTACGGATGACCATACGCATCAAGGATAAATTCGGCAACATTATAAAAAATAGTCCTGGGCAATTTTAATGCCGAGCTAGGAAGGGAAGACATCTTTGGTGGAATAATCGGGAAGAACAGACTGCACGACAACACTTCCGACAACGGATAGATTTTGCTGCGGGGCGAAACTTCATGGTAGCCAGTTCGCGTTTTCCACACCTTAACATCCACAAAGGAACTTGGACTTCTCCAGATCAATCAACCGTCAACAGATTGACCATATTGCGATCGACGCCAACCACGCTTCCAGCATCATGGATGTACGAGCTTTCCGAGAAGCTAACATCAACTAGGACCACTACCTCGTTGCAGCCAAGGTAGCACTTCGGATTTCCAGACCCAACGCAAAACAGGGAGGTGCTGGGAAAAGTTACAACGTCGAACGGCTACAATCGCCAGAGATCGCCAAATCCTTCTTCGACCGAGTTACGAGTAACCTCTCTCGAAGTTCTCTGCCGCCAACACAGTGTATCGGAAACCAGTGGCAACATTGCCAAGATGCAATCAGAAAAGCCGCCTCTGATGTGCTGGGTTTCAAAAGGAACCCCTGGTTTGATGAGGAATGTCGGCAGAAAAATGCAGCCAAACAACAGGCACGCAAAGCGGCGCTGCATAAAAGGACGAGAGCTGCTCATGAGCTCTATGAGCAGAAGAGGTGAGAGGAACGCCGACTTCTCAGAAGGAAAAGAGAGGGCATGAGAAGCGTGCGGTCGAAGATGTTGAGAGGTTTGGATGGCTTGAATTCCGAGCACTTTAAAGCAGCTGGAGATAAGTTGGTTAGGAGCATGCACCAACTTATCTGTAAGACATGGTCGGAAGAAAACATGCCCGATGAATGGAACCTCAGTATTATTTGCCCGATCCTGAAAAACTTAGACCCTCTAAACTGCACCAACTATAAAGGAATCAGTCTACTTAACATCGCCTGAAAAATCTTCTCTGCCCTAATATGTGAACGTCTGAAGACCATTGTCAACAACCTGATAGGTCCTTATCAGTGTGGTTTTAGACCAGGTGAGTCTACAGTTGATCACATTACAGCAGATCCTGGAAAAAACCCAAGAGCACCAAATCGACACTTACCATCTTTTCATCGATTTCAAGGCCGCATATGACAGCATATACAGGGACGAGCTGTAAAGAGCCATGTCTAGTTTTGGCATCCCTGCCAAACTCGTCCGTTTGTGCACGATGACCATCACCATGGGGAATTCACGCTGCTCCATAAAGGTTGGAAACAACTTAACAGAACCTTTCGATGTCAAAAAAGGTTTTAGACAAGGTGATGTGCTGTCATGTGTTTTTTTAACATCGTGCTTGAAAGAATAGTGCAGAGCTCACACGTCAACACTAGAGGCACTATTTTTCAAAAGTCTGTCCAATTCCTAGCATATGCTGATTACATTGACATAATCAGAAGAACTCAGCGTGATGTCAATGGGGCTTTTGTGAGTATTGAGGCAGAGGCGGCAAAAATGGGTTTAACGGTTAATGAAGACAAAACAAAGTACATGCTGTCGTCAAGAAAAGGCATACAACACCGACGTCTTGGTTTAAACGTCACCATCGACAGACGTAACTTTGAGGTAGTCAAGGACTTCGTCTACCTAGGCTCCGCTGTAAACGCAGAAAACAACACCAGCGCTGAGATCAGACGCAGAATAATTCTTTATAACCACTGTTTCTTTGGGCTAAGAAAGCAATTGAGTGGTAAAGTCTTCTCTCGAGGAACCAAAGTGTTGCTATATAAGATCCTTATCATCCCTGTCCTGCTATACGGTGCAGAAGCATGGACTATGACAAAAGCGGATGAAAGCACCTTGGGTCGCTTCGAGAGAAAAGTTCTTCGTGTGATCTACGGCCCCGTATGCATCTAACGGCATTGGAGGAGAAGATGGAACGGCAAGCTGTACGGGCTGTACAGCGACGTAGACTTAGCCAGAAGGGTAAAAGTCCAACAGCTAAGATGGCTGGGTCTCGTAGAGCGCATGGAAACCAATGCCCCGGCCCGGAAAGTTTTCGAATCCACACCCACAGGACAGCGCAGTAGAGGAAGATAACGGATCAGGTAGCGCGCACAAGTGGACGGTGACCTCACCCAATTTGGAGCGCGAAACTGGAGACATCTAGCTAGGGACCGAGCTAGATGGAGAAGTTTGTTGGGTGAGGCTCTAGTTCACATAGGACTGTAGCGCCACCTTAAGTAAGTAAGTAAGTATAAAAGTCATTCTTGGAGATTTCAATGCAAAAATAGACCAATATCCGGTATTGTGGAATTACGCCTGGTGGAGAATTGTTGACCCTTCATGTAAGAAAGGACGATCCCGGAGACTTTACAAGAATGAACTGTGTGCAATCTACCGTGAAGCTGATATTGTGACACAAATAAAGCTCGGTTTAGAATAAAGTGGGCTGGACACCTCGTATGAATGAAGAAAAGGTAGATTGGAAATTCCTTTGTAATACATTTTATGGTAGGCGGCAGCGTACTTGACCATGCTAAGACGGCTTAGACCAGGACACCCGAACAGTTGGATTGCGCAAGTGGGTGGCTTTGTTTTGATTGCTATCGGGATTAATGGAAAAACTTGTTATATGAGACGAAGACCATATCCCGGTAGTTTAACCGATATAATGAAATGATGGTCAGAAAGACAAATAGATGAGGAGATATTTGGGACGATAAACCAAAAAAATACACATATTTAAATTATAATGCCACAAAATTATATTTCAAAATATGAAACTGCACATCAATTTAAAAAATCGTCCTTGTTTTATTTATATTTTTTACTTTCCACTGGAATATACCTTTTTTGTCCCCAATATCCCAAAAATGAGCAGCTATATTGACTACCATTTATTTTGGGTAGTTCTTGTCAGATGCCAAAAGATCACAGCCTTAAAATTAAAAGCTGCTCATATAATAGGCAATGTGGCCAATTGAAAATAAAAACACTTATAATAATAATAAAGGGTTTTTTAATTTCCGAGTTTCCCGGTGGCACCTATTTTGTTTTGGTGACATCTGTCAGATCCTTCGTTTATTATTCAGTTGTTATTATTGAACAGCATGTTCAAATGATAAAACTTTATTATCAAAATTAGTGTTAATTAAATCTAACGTTGCACGCATTGCATCCACAGTGGGCTTTGACAGTCGAATCTTCAACGTTTGGTGGCCACATTTGAGACGAACCGTTCGTAAACAATCAGCCAACACCAGTACGTTCGAGGAACGCAAGAATAACGCAGCATAACCCGAGGCATTATATTTCTCGCCGCGCACAAGAATTTTGCGTCGGGACCTGTGCATACACATATATAGACTCAAAGTTCATGACTGTAAAGACAACTCCGTTTGTTTGCTGACTGGAATTCAAGAGGACTCCATATTTTGGCTGAAAATTCATCTTCAGTGACAAGGCGCATTTTTGGCTGTGTTAATAAGCAATATTGCCGTATATGTGACGACACAAACACACGCGAGGTTCACCAGGTGATGATTTTTGTTTCAAAAGTTAACATTTGATGTGGCGTGAACGGCGGCGTACTGGCGTACTTGGTCAGTACTTTCTTGAAAACAACGTTAGTGAGGCGGTTACCTTTAATGGCGAGCGCTACATAATGATGGTAACTAATTTCTTTTGGCACAAATCGAACCATATGGACCTAAACGACATGTGGTTCCAGCAGGACGGCGCGGCGGGGTGCTACGTGCCACACAACAAACGCCAAGATTGACATTTAGCATGAACGATGTAAGGGTGAGGTTATCTCTCAAGTGGGTAATGTGAATTGGCCACCAAGGCCAAACAATTTGACCCTGCTCGATTTTTTCCTGTGGGGTTTCTTGAAGTCGCAGGTCTATGCAAATAAACCACAATCAACTAAATCGCTCTAAAGGTGAACAAAACACAGGCCATATTCCACACTCAATGGAATACATGCGTCCTTCAAATAGAAAAATAAAATGTTTTTTTATTTATTAATACCTCACACACAGCTTGTTTTATGCAATTTCAACTTCTACCCGCCCTTATAAAAACCCTTTATATTCGAAAGAGTCAGAAGATGCATTTTTAATTGTCTTATAATCAAGGTTTCAGTTTTTGTACAGCCATTCTCGATCTCCAAAACAATATCCACATTTTCAAAATATTCATATACGATGTTCAAGCAACGTAAATGATCTTATGATGGTAATACTACCAATAAATCTATTCCAAGAGATTTAAATAAGTACCAGGAGCACCAGCCAATATATGGGAGTTATACTCAAGCCTTGGACGTCAATAAGTCTTGTAGATAATGGTCAGATCAGAGGGCGAGAAAAACTTCTTGTATTGCATAAGAAAACCCAAACATTGGGTTTTCGAAGCATTAAATTCCACGCGGTTTTTTAATCCCCATTGAACAATGCTGTTTAGGTCAGAATTTAATGAGCTTATCATATTTTGTCGTTGCAGTTCCACATCCCAAGAAGAGGGATGTGCGTCTGAAAACGATTATGAAAAGCTAAGAGTACTATCGTCAGCGAAACAATGTATTGGATTAGATGTTGCAGACAGGATATCATTAATAAAAATGAGAAAAAGTGTTGGAGATAAAACAGAGCCCTGGGGCACACCAGCATTTATTTTGTGGTTTTCAGACTTGAATTCATCCAAAACAACTTGTATTGAACGATTCGAAAGGTAATTTCTAATCTAATGAAGGAGGGATTCATGAAAATCGATAGAGAGCCTGATGCCAAACTCTATAAAGAGCTTTTGAAATATCAAGTGCAACAATTTTATTTTCTCTAAAGCCGTGTAAAAATTTGCTCCACTGTTCGGTAAGATGAACAATGAGATCACCTATTGCTATGAAAGCCATACTGTCGGTCGGTCATTAATAAGCGTTCGATCTTCGACATATATCGAGCTGATAATTAATCAGTGTTTCCATGACCTTGGAAAGAAGGGACGTAAGTGCAATCGGTCGATAGTTACAGGGTGAGGAAGATTCGCTTTTTTTCCATCCGCTCGGAACGAGGCCTGAGGAGTAGGAGAGATGAAAAAGCTTACGCAGTGGTTTTGCCAGCGTTGAAGAACACCTCTTCGGAACAATAGTGGAGATACCATCCGGACCAGCAGATTTATGTTTGCTTAGATCTTTTAGGTGATAGATTGGCCGTGAAGTATCACTAACGCACTCGATGACAGTCGGAGTCATAACACTCACTTGCAGCGTTGAATTGGCGGTGAACTGCATTTCAAAGAGATTAGCTTTCTCTTAAGAGCTAAAAAATGGAGTGTCATTGACAACGAGCGTAGGGACCGAGGAAGTTGAAGAATTCCCCATATTTTTTACAAATGACCAACAAATTTTACTGCCTTTGGGACATTGCACTATCGTCTACCGTAATTTTTGGTAATGTAAAATTTTGGTCCGTCGAATATGGGCGTTGCAGGCCTTCCTGGCTGTTGGAATCATATGAATAAAACTATTGGGATCTAAATTTTTGTTTTAAATTCATCACATATTATTATTGAAAATATTATCGCAAACAAAATGCTATAAATTCACCTATCAATCTTTTGCTGACGGCTCGCAAATATTTTAATAATATGACTTGCCTGGAATGGCCACCCGCAAAAGATTTATAGTTGATACTAATATCACCTCTTTATAGCTTGAATCGTGTTTTTCTTTTTCTTTCTTATTCTCATTCATTTAGTGACTACCCTTCTTTGCATAATTCTAACATCCATCTTCCATAATGTCATTTGGAAAAAATATTCTAATCGAATCCTTTAATGCAACCCCAGTTCTGATGTGTACGAGTGTAGTCCTATGTACGAAAGGGCAGAAACCTAAGGCAGGCGACTTGGGGAAGATTCAAACAAGAAAAAACTAAGAAAAACTTGATTATGCTTAGCCTCTTGGTTGGTGTGTACATTTTTTGTATTTAATGGATTTATGATGAGCTTATACACATAGTAGACAAAGGAATAAAACAAGAACAACATAACAGCAAACTGTACAATCAACTATAGTCATTTCAGCCTTTTTTTAATAAACATCATGGTTGCCAGCTAAGCGCAAATGAATATTTAGTCCTTAATTATATTTTAGAGATAAAATGTTTTTGATTTAAATGCCGAACGGACAAAGTTTACTTGGAACTCCTTCTTAAGGGCCACTTTATACTTAACAAAACAACGATACTAACTCACGCAAAACTAACAATATACTAGACGTACAAATATTGTTTTAAATAAATGCTTTTAGATTAACTAAATATGTTATAAATAAATATTTTACAGCAATAGGAGAGTATGAGAAAGCAAACTAGGATGTTTTCAACAATTTTTCAGTCACTTTAATTGCTCACAATAGAGCGGAGGATTCCAGAGCAGTTATTAACTTCCCATAGGAAGTTATTGTAATGGGTCCGATTTGTCAAATTGAAAATTTTGACTTTTCTCGACGTTTCAAGGTCCCTAGAGTCGAAATAAAAGATTTTTAGAAAGATGTCTGTGCGTGCGTGTGTACGTACGTTTGTACGTCCGTACGTCCGTACGTCCGTACGTTCGCGACGTTTTTTTCGTTGTCCATAGCTCAAGAACCAGAAGAGATATCGACTTCAAATAAATTTTGTTATACAGATAATAAGGCAGAAAGATGCAGAAAGGGCTCTCAAGAAAATTGCGTGGGTGTTTTTTTTACCATAGCAGTTTGAAAAAAAGGTGAAAATTTTGGTTAACCCTAAATATCTTACGAACCAAAAACGCTAGAGACTTGAATTAAATTGTATGTTATAGATTGTAACGTGATTCCAAACAGGTATATTTTTTGAAAAAAATCAATATAACGTTTTTTTTTTTAAATCAATAAAACTGAAAAAAAAAAATTGTCACCTCCAAAATTTTACGACTGAAATATGATTTTATCTCTAAAACAATTTTGTGCAACGAAGAATAATGTTATTGACATCTGATAAAATTTTGAGAAAAATCTAATTGACAGTTTTTTTATAAAAAATAAAAATCTAAAAAAAAACATTACTCAAAGTTCGTAAAAATTGAATATCGATTCAAATATCTTTTCAAAAACTTGAAATTAAGGCTTCAAACTTATTTTATCTTATAACAAATATTGTTTTCAACATTCTGAAAAATTTTGAGAAAAATCGAATTGACAGTTTTTTTTACAAAAAATAAAAACCTAAAAAAAAAATTTATAAAAGTTGGTAAAAATTGATTTTCGACTCAAATATCTTTTCAAAACTTTGAGATATTGGCTTTTATTTACTTTTATCTTTCAAAAAATCTTGTTGTCAACATTCAGTTAAAGTTTGAGAAAAATCGAATTGACAGTTTTTTTACAAAAAATTAAAACCTAAAAAAAAAATTTATAAAAGTTGGTAAAAATTGATTTTCGACTCAAATATCTTTTCAAAACTTTGAGATATTGGCTTTAATTTACTTTTATCTTTCAAAAAATCTTGTTGTCAACATACAATTTAAGTTTGAAAAAAATCGAATTGACAGTTTTTTTTACAAAAAATAAAAACCTAAAAAAAAAAATTATAAAAGATGTTAAAAATTGATTTTCGACTCAAATATCTTTTCAAAACTTTGAGATATTGGCTTTTATTTACTTTTATCTTTCAAAAAACCTTGTTGTCAACATTCAGTTAAAGTTTGAAAAAAATCGAATTGACAGTTTTTTTACAAAAAATAAAAACCTAAAAAAAATGTATAAAAGTTGGTAAAAATTGATTTTCGACTCAAATATCTCTTTAAAAATTTTAAGTATTGGCTTTAAAGTAATTTTATCTCATAAGAAATACTGTTGGTAAAATTTTTAAATAATCGAAGTGACAGTTTTTTTTACAAAAAATAAAACTCCAAAATAAAAAACAATACTAAAACTTTCGACTCAAATAGCTTTCAAAACTTAACAATATTGGCTTGAAACTTATTTTATTTCACAGAAAATATTGTTTTCGATATTCAGTAATTTTTATATAAAAATCCAAAAGTCCGTTTTTTCATATAAAAAATAAAATCTACAAAAAGAGTACGCATATTTGGTAAAAATTGATACGAGTACATAAAGACAAACTTTTAAGCAAGACAAATCGACAGACGGGATGGGAAGTTATCAGTGTGGGTCGCATCCCAGCCTCTTTTTTCTCTGTGGAACGATGCCGTGAAATAAAGGCAAGTGAAATAAGGCCAAATTTCAAGAATCATATAACTTTTTTTCAACAGTTGGCCTTATTACACTTAAACGAAATGAAATAAGCCAAATTTATTGTATTTCACTTTCAAAAGTATGGTTTGTCTGTGTGCTAAAAATTGACCTTGTTTCAGCAAAAAGGGCAAGTTTTGAGTTGGTCTTATTTCACTTGGCCTTTTTCTCACGGCACCATCCCGAACATGTTCGCAGATAATTTTTAGAGTGCTTTTTAGGATTTATCTTCTGCAAGCAACTTTCTTTTATTTCCTAAAATACAATCATCTTACATGATTCAGTTTATCGATTTTCGAAGCCTCTTTACGGGACAATTTTGTTAAGCTAAATTAATGTTTTAGTCCTGATCCTGATGCAATACCGTCATGTATGTTGAATGAATGTTTTTTTCCCGTTTATTTCTGAAATGTTCTACCATTTCTGTGTGGTTCTCAAATCTTTGCAAATACTTATACTTAAAACGCCAGTCCATAAAAAAGTTTATAAAAATATGTTTACGAATTATCGTCCTAGATTTAAATTTTCTGCTAATTTGGCCGAATTTTCTCTTTCATCTTAAAATGTTGAAATGCTAAATATGGAATGGAGGATTTTGTTGGCAATAATAATATTGTCCACACATACATACAATGATCCTTGAGACATCATAAAGTTTTGTTCTTAAGCTAGTACAATGAAAAACGTGTTAGGCGAAAATATATTGGCTCATTGTTAATAGCCTTATGCTGCAGAAACAAAATGTCCACTTGCCAATTTAGTAGATAGTTAGATAAAAAGACAATTTGATTTATTAAAATTCGTTTATATACCTATGTACATTGTTTACAAAAATAATTTAGTAAAATCGTTAAGGCTTGGCTATGCCGTTTGCCAACCAATTTAGTAAAAACAGTTATAATCCACAGCTTTAAAGCAAATATGTTTTAAACCATTATTTAAATTGGTCTTCTTCAGATTGACCAGGTATTATTGAGCTTTTACAATGAATATAAAAGAAAATAAGGCCAACATTTATACTATCTATATTAAGGGTGGCTAAATTTAAGGGGCCGATGTTGAATGTAAACCACACCTAAACAGACTAACCTCAACTTGGATGTGAATTTCGTGATTTTTTCAGTCAATTAAATCATCTAAATTGAATATTTTTCAAGACCTGTGGCGAGATGGTTAGGTCTTGGGTTCAAACCCTGCCTGTCACATCTAAAGTTTTTTTTTTACGGGTGCTACGAGGAATCGACAAATCCTCCAAGAGTAATTCTTGTCATGATAAGTGCTTTCTGAAATTAGCCGTTCGAATTGGGCTTTAAACTGTAGGACTACTTCACCCCTGACAATACTACTCGCACACAGGAGTGGTTGAGAGTTGTAAGTCACAAGTCCCTATTTCTCAATGGAATGTTGCCAAACCTATTTATAAATAAAGATGAACAATCTAAAAAGTCGTTCGAAATTTCGAGCAAATCACGTTCGTTAAAATGTGAAAACACCAGTACATGCTCGTTCAGCTCGTATTGCAGTAAATATTTCTGCTGTTCGTGCTCGTTTGGCTGAAGAGCAGTCCACCTCAACAATTACACCTATCACGCTCGCCTTTGATGAACATTGTGCATAAAGACTTGTATTTACACGCTTACAAGGTGCATTTGACTCATAAACTAAAGCCTCTTGACCATTTCAAGCATCGTAGAAATGGAAATATTTTCGAAGTTAATCGTCTTTATTGATGAGGCACATTTCAACCTCAGTGGATTCATCAGTAGGGAGAATTGCGAATTAAGGCACCCAATGCTCTTTCAAAGAGTGACTGTTTGTTGGGGTTTATTGGCTGTGGGCATCATCGGGCCATTTCTTTGGCAAAATGAGGCCGGTCAGGCAATTACTGTGAATGGTGTTAGCAATCGTGAGATGATAACGAACTTTTTATGGTCCAAATTGAAATATATAGATAGATAGATAGATAGTTTATTGATTTTGTTTAAATTTTACAATGGTTTGTTACCGCACATTTTACAATATAGTGATTTGATACAATGTATCTTTCAGCTAAAATAGTATGTATATAAGTTTTCTAAATTTTCAATAAGGTTTACATAATTATATAATTTTAATTTTGACCGGAGGAAAAAACAATAAAAACCTCCATTTAATGTAAGAATATAATAAAATCAGAAAGCTAATGACTAGTAAGGGTATGAAATCTATCAGGTTAACAGATGAACCAATAAATGAATAAATGATAGTTTGTTAACAATAAGTATGAATAAATATTTTATAAATTACATAAAAAATGTAAATAATTGAATAAATAGAATAAAATAAAATAAATAAATAAATAATTTAAACAAAAATAATAAGTAAATAAATAAATAAATAAATAAATAAATAAATAAATAAATAAATAAATAAATAAATAAATAAATAAATAAATAAATATATCACAGGTAAAAAAAAAAAATCAAAAAAATAGAATTTTTAAATTTGATTATTAAGTTCACTAACCCAATTGTTCTCAGCAAGATCAAGTCGATCAAAGAATTTTGTTGTTACTTTAATGATTCTATCTTCGATCAATTCGACATTCGCCTTTACGTGGAGATCTAAGGTGGAATGATGCCAGGGTAGATTAAGCATCATTTTTAAAACTTTATTTTGAGCAGTTTGTAGTTTTTTTATATGAGTTTTAGCTGCGCTTTTCCATACTGGACAACCGTACAAAAGAATTGCCTGAAATATAAACTTACAAATTATCGTTTTATTCTCGACTGAAAGTAAAGACTTCCTATTAATAAAAGGGAACAGCAGTTTGGTTGCTATCTTGACTTTTTTTAGTGATTGTGAAATATGGTGATTGAATGTTAATTTAGAATCAAGGAAGATACCGAGATATTTCACTTGATTGTCCCAAGAAACCACTCTACCTAAAATTTGCAAATTATTGCTTGGGAGATAACAAGCTTTTCTTTTTCTTGTGAAAAAGATGGCTTGTAACTTGTCAGCATTAAGTTTGATTTTCCATCGATTGTAATATTGGGATAATATTCTCATCGCATTATTTAAGTTCGTCTCAATGTTGAGACCAAACGTATGCAAGGAAAGTATTGCAGTGTCGTCAGCAAAAATTGCTGCTTCACAGGATGGTAATTTGGGAAAGTCAGAGGTATACAGGTTATACAAGGTCGGTCCAAGGACAGATCCTTGGGGGACACCAAAATCAAAATGTATTCTTTCCGAGACACTACTGTTTACATGTACCATAAAACATCTATTTGAAAGGAAACTTTGAACAATTTTACACAGATAAGGTGGAAAATTGAGGGAAATCATTTTATAAATAATACCATTGTGCCAAACTGAGTCGAACGCTTTTTCGATGTCTAACAATATCATTCCAGTAGACATACCTTGGGAGCGATTGCTTTTAATTAAGTTACTTATACGAAGCACTTGATGAGATGTACTGTGGTATCTCCTGAAACCAAATTGTTCATTTGGATATAAGTTGTTATCAGTTATTGTTTTAACAATTTTGTTTTTAATTATTTTCTCATATATTTTGCTGATATTGCTGAGTAAACTGATTGGTCTATAACTTTCAGTCCTAACAGAGTTTTTGCCGGCTTTGAGAATTGGTATTACCTTACCTATTTTCCAAGTAGTAGGAAAGTATTGCATTTTCAAGCAAGCATTTATGACGAATGTAAGGAAGAATATTCCGATTTTAGGCAACATTTTTAAATATAGATTTTTAACTTGATCAAGCCCACTAGATTTCCTTGTTTTAAGTGTGTGAACAACTGCAGCTATTTCTTCTTGAGTTGCGAACATGTTTTGTGGTGTGTCAAAAATCATCTGGTTTAAGTTTTGAATAGTTGTATCTACCATAAGATCTGTCGAAACATCGCCTAGGTGTTGTGCTACAGAATGGTTTTGGGAGAAACTAAGAGCAAGAGCATTAGCTTTTTCTAAATCCGTATAATGGATTCTTGAATCGTTTTTCAGAAAAGGAACCTGTCGATGTTTGTTTTTTACAATTTTTACAATATTCCAGAAGGGTTTTGCATTTTTCTCTAAGGAACGTATTTTATTATTCCAAACAAGATTCCTTTTGTTTAGTAATTCATAAGAGATTTGGCGATTCAAATATGTAACGTTATCACGAAAAATAGGTTGGCGATATCTTTGCCAGTTTCTTCTTTGAATGTTCCTATTTTTTATAAGTTCCAATATATGAGGCGAGATACTTTGGTGAAATGGTGTTTTAATAACTTTTGGAACACATCGATTAACAGAGGCAATAATGTCTTGAGTAAAGTTATGCACAATGTTATCAACTTCATTCTTGCTGCTTACACTTTCTAGACCAGTAGGAATATTACGAAGTTTACTTTTTAAAATTGACCTAAAACGTGTCCAGTTCGCATTTTTGAAATCTAGGTAATGTATTTCTTGTTTTATTCCCGACCAAAGAAGTTCACATAACACAGGATAATGATCAGAGCTGAGCTCATTTAAAGTAATAGGTGAGGTTAATTGACTAGACACATTTGTTACAAAAATATCGAGAACAGAGGGACTTCCACGAGAACTATTGGGGACATAGGAAGGGCTGGGAGGAAACAACACATTTACTGGTAAAGTATTGGACAGATCATATAAAATATTTCCAAAGGAGTTTGCCCTAATGCAACCCCATTCTGTGTGTTTGCAATTGAAATCACCACCAATAAGAAAGTCTCCACCCACAGCGAAAAGTTTTCTCAAGTCGTGATTCAAGCATAATCTTTTTTCCAACGATGATGAGCCACCTGGAAAATACACGCAATATATTTTGACTGTCCTACGATTCATTAATTGGACTTCAATACCAATATTTTCTATGAGTTTAGTTCGAATTGCTGGCAAAAGCGAATGTCGAATTGATTTTCGGATGAGAATTGCAACTCCACCACCCTGTTTTTCAGTTCTATCAACTCGATGGCACTTATAATTAGGTGAAGTCAAGTGAATATCGTTATCAAGCCAAGTTTCCGTTACTAAGGCAACGTCAATCTTGTGCCTGTTTAAGAAATAAAAACATTCTAAACGTTTAATATAAATACTTTTAGCATTCCAAGTAATAATTTTTATGTATCTATCTGTTACGTTATTTATCATGATTGTACAAAAACTTAGTTGCTAAATGTGCAATAGCGTTAAATTGATCTAGCTTAGTCTTACATGTTGATAATTTAGTAACCATTTCCATAAGTAGGTGGTGAATTTAGCTCTTCAAGCGAAAAAAGTGTTCCACTGTTGTAGTTTGCATCTGTATGCACGTTATTGTAATTTGGAAGATGAGGAAGATTACCTGAAACATTTGATGAGAGTGTGTTTACATTACTTTGCACATTGTTTGATGACCAGTGACGCTGCCGTGGTTGAGGGAGAGACGGGAAATCTTCCATAGACGGTAGTGAGATTTGTTGGTTTGAAATATGATGACCAGCACCAAATGATGCTGTTGTTGTCGCTGCTGCTGTTGCTGCTGCTGGCAATCGCGATGATCGTGTAGTTAGGAGAGTTCTTGGGTGTGTTCTCTTAGCTAATTTATCTCTCAATTGCAGGTATTGTGTTCTGTTTCCGCACGTAACGTCAGAAGCTTTATGGTTTCCATTACAATTTGTACATTTAGACATTGTGGGGTTGACACATTCAGCAGTCTTATGTGAGCCAGCGCAGTTTGCACAATATGTTTTTACGTGGCAGTTTCTTTCGCCGTGACCAAACATTTGACAGTTGTGACATTGCGTGACTTTACCTTTAAGCTTTCTTTGATATTTCCAACTTATCTGGGTATGGAACACAGAGCGATAGTTTTTTTTTAATTCATTTAGCTTGATTGTACCATTTTCAAGTGATATTATGTAGAAGGTGTCTGTATAAGATTCATATTTTTTTGTTATGGCTTTACCATCTAAACACATAAGACCGAGTTTAATGAGTTCAGTTTTAAGTTCATTTACATTAATTTCTCCCAACCCGTAGAGAATAACTTTGAAAGCTTTGGCGCATTTGAGATCATGCGAAAAATATTGACAATTTTCGTCTTTTAATTTAGCCAACACTTTTAAATACGATTCTAATAAATCACATTGAATTTTGATACCGATGGATAGATTTTTTATGCAATATTTTTTAATGTCTAATGAGCTCATCATTTTGTGAACATAATCACTTGATTTTTGCAAGAGTTTAATTGGTGGCACATAAGTTTTTTTAGCACTACTAGGCGAGATAATATCGTCCATTTCTTCAATGTCATCATCAACTTCAGCTTCTGGCTGACATTGTAAAGGGGTCCAGAATTGGGGGCCCTTCCAATTATGCGGAATGTTTTTTACGTTTTCCATATTATTGGTACAAAGTTTTTTATCTGAGGACAATAAATTGTCCTCAGGCTTAGGGGATCTTACACGTTTGGGAATGATTGTAAAGAAGTATCAACACAACACACGAGTGAGATAAGAAGTCTTTCACAGCTAAAAGCTCCGACTAGACTGAAATATATAGATATGGACGATATATGGTTTCAATTTCAAGGATGGTGCCACTTGCCACACATCTAACGAAACAATGGCACTTTTGAGCGAAATTTTCAATGTCCGTGTAATGTCACATCGTCGGTGGCGATGTCATTTGGTTGGCAAGATCATGTTATTTAACAGCATTTTTTTCTTTCTTTTCGATTATTTAAAGGAAAAGGTGGATATTTTGATTCATACATAACTGAATCAAAGTCAATTCTGGTGAACTTAAAGGGAGTTACCTTGGTCCATTACTGTTTATTTATTTTTATTAGATAATGACTTGCATTTTGCCACTAATCTTTGCAAAATATAAGAACTACAAGAAAATCTAAATCAATTTTCGGAATGGAGAAATAAAAATCGTTCGATTTTAAATATTGACAAGTGTAATACAGTGTGTTTTACAAGCAAATGTCATATAATAATTATGACTATTATATTGAGTTCGTCAAGTTTGAATAAAGAATGTAGTTTATGTACCCTTGTACTATAGTCAAAAGTAACGTTTATTGATCAATATAATCATATAAGAAAAAAAGCTTACCAAATACATGCTTTCGTCAAAAGACTTTCCTGAGAGTTCCGTCATCCATATGTTACTCAAATGTTGTATGTTTCTTTTGTCAGGCTTATTCTTGACTACGCTTGCGTTGTATGTAACATTTTGTTTTTGCTTTTTTCCGCGGGTTTGATATACTTGTATTACCTCTAAGCTTCCCTTGATTAAACTCCCAACTCTTTGTGGTCAAAAAGAGTTCTTGCAATTCTTCTTCATATAAAGTGTTTTGAATGGAAAAATTTCATGTTCATCAATAAATTTAGGTTTGAGTAAATTCAGTAAACTTTACGTTAGCATTTAACATATTTAAGAAATATATACAAAGGTATTAAAATAGTTAAATAAAATACGTAATACGTTTTAAAAACTTTTACCTTTTAGATTAAAGAAGTTTCAAGTTCAAGCATAAATTAAGAGATTATCGACAACACTTTTTAGTAGTTTATTATCTGCAAATCTTCGAATTGTTTTTTTTTCGATTACCGGAAACTTCTAATTGGTTGAAGACAAAATTGTATCTCCTTGGGTCTTTTTATATTGTTATACTTGACTTTTTTGAGTTTAACTTTTTACGGCTAGCGCATTCATTAAACAATCTACATAGTCATTACTTAATATTCAGTTTTCTTTCAAGTATCAAATTATACATCAGTTGGCATCCGTGCCTTCAATTCATCAAACTATATAACGTTGGTTCTAAGAAGAGTCAACAAAACCACGAATCATACCAGAAGAACCCAACCCATACGCTACACCAGATGATCGGAACCCTTCTGCGATGAGACGCGGGGTGGTGGTGTGGTGACATCATATCCGACAAAATGATGTACACGCTCCATAACAATAAGCAATTCTGACGTAGTCGGTGTTTTTTCCTGACGCTAGAGCAACCTTGCCAGGAAGCATTATCCTACAACAGACGAAGAACGTCAACGACGCGACGCGACTCAGTGCTTACGATAACGGTGACGAAACGATATTCAACATGAATCTCCTTTATATTTTGTCTGCCATCACTTAAAGCGTGTCGCACAGGGATGAATGGTTGGCTTGACGTTGGCGTTGGACTGACGAAAGGTGTCGTATATTTATGAAATATGCATAACGCTAAATGCTGAAACAATTGCATTTAAAATTAACATAATTGGGTATATATATACACAATATTATATTAAAAAAGCATCTAAAGTGAAGACGTAAGGTTGTACGAGTATCTATGTGTACTGTACAAGCTTTTTCCGCTTTTTATTTTGGCTGCATGAAATTTGCAAGATAATAACCAATGACAGACTGCTTGTGCGGTTGGGAACAAAAGGTGTCTCATGATTGACGAATAATGGTGAAAACTTCTATGGACAGACAGTGCGATAGTTTAAGTTTTTCGAAAAATGAACCTTTTTTTTTCAAAGCGAAAATGTGAGTTTAAATAAAATGCAAGATTGAATGACATGCTTTAATAGTGAAAGTTGAATGATAATTAAATTAAAAGCTGCTTTAAGAAGACCAATTCCAATTTATAGCTGGGATCTACACTGATAACGATTCGAGCATATCTGTCAATATCTCTGCCTAAGAAAATCATAAGAACATCATTTTATGTTATAGATAATAAAAGTTTGGACTCAACATTTTTCTTAAGATAACTTTGTGTCACATGAATAGGGACAAGATCTAAGTTTACTGAAAATGCGAATCCGAACGGCTAATTTGAGAAAGCACTTTTCAGGGCAAGAATTACTCTTGTAGAATTTGTCATTTTCTCGCAAGAGGCAGTACCCTTGAAAAAAAAAAATGTTTAATTGGCACAGAGAGGGATCGCACCCAAGACCTCTAGCATGATAGAGTGATGTCAGATAATTGAGCAAATTTTGGGCCCAGCTCCGTTTTGTGGCTCCAATATTTTCCTTGGGTTTTTTGGTTTTGCGTCTTCCTTTGAAGACTTTTCTTGAAATCAATTCCCTCGCACCCGTTTCTTAAATTATGAAAATAGCAGCTATATAATCAAGCCACGTATACTAATACTAAAATAATTCTGGAATTGAAATAGGACTATTCCAGAGGTATTTTAGTAGTAGTATAAGTGGCGTGATGGTCGTTCTTAGGACGGTACAGAATGGCCCGAAAGGTTAAGGTTAGTAGATTCAGCTAGATTCTATAATATTACTGGAAACTAAAAATAAACTCTCAGAAGTCGGAGACAATTCTTTTCCCGACTCCGTTGACTAAGGCCACACTTGCAACAATTGCTGCAAGATGGTCATCGGTGATCTTCAAGACTTAGCGATTAACAAGCAAAAGCGTATTAAAATACCTCGGTATAGATCAATATTTGTATTTCAACAGACAGGCTGCTCTGGTCATTGACAGATGAGCCTTCGGTTTGACGAAACGGCTATCTTTCAGCAGTCTGCTTGACCTTAGAGTGAAGATAATTTGCTACATAGCGCTCATACCACCGATGTTTGCTTATGATTGTCCTGTTTGCTGCAACGTTGCCCTTTCACAGATATAGAAGTTTTGGATGCTCGACTTACATTAAACAGCCAAATTTTTTTAAGTTAATTACTATTCATACGAGGTCCTATGCAAAGGGGCTGAAATCAACAGAATTGACAATTTCGTGATAAAACTCATTCGAGATCACGGTGCGAGTGCTACGTTGCCAATTTTGCTAGTCTACCATGTCAGCCAAACCAAAATTTTCAATTCTGCAAAGCGAACCGTTTACAACAACTTCCTATGGGAAGTTAAAGCTAGAATTGAAGTTCCAAAAATATAATTCATCACAAGAGCGATAAAAGATCATATATTATTTTAATTTTTGTTTCTGTAGACTTCAGGAACTAATTGATATTTTCAACAATTTTTACAAAAACAGTCAAATTTGGCACTTTAGAATCGTCTTCCTCTTAAAACACGATTTCGGCTGGGAATAATAAAACTGATCAAAAATGTTAAAAATAAAACGGCTTATTTGCGAAAGCACATTTCATGACTGATTACCAAGCCACAGTTGAACTTGATAATATACCCGGTTGGAGGGAAACAAACTAATTTTACCCTGTTTTTATTGTGATTAGGTTAAACGAAACACGCATATCGCAACTTATCTTAAGTGGTAGCTTTTTAAGGAGCTTCGTGCATAGCTAGAATGAATTGCATTCCGTTGGTAATAACGGCTTCTGTCTAGAGTTGAATTATTGTTATTAAAAACTTCAATACAGTTTGTCTTGGTTATCAGCTGCACCTATAAAAACTTTGCTTGGAAGTAGGTTGACAAAACATTAGAGCTATAGTTCTTACATTGCATCCACCAGAGGTCTTGACCCAGAAAAACTACTGAATACAATATTTTCAAACTGCAAGGAAGGATATAATGCCAAATGTCATTGCAAAAATGTTAGACTGTTCTGTTCCCTGGAGTTGTATCGATTGCCAAAGTTGGTCGTACTCTTATGTTAAGTCGGTAACTGTAGAGGACTACTATGATAATAACGAGCAATCACTATTCGAGAAACTAACTTGCACCTAAAGTGAAGAAGAAGAAGAAGAAGAAGAAAAAGAAGAACTTCATTGGAAGTTATTGTAATCGGTCCGATTTGTCGAATTGAAAATTTTGACATTGTCTCACGAACCAATATTAATTAAATTTAATTGTAACGCGATACGAAACAAATACATTTTTGACAAAAAAAAAACAATTCACGTTTTTTTATAAATCAAAAAAAATGAAAAAAATATTTTTCATCTTTAATTTTTTACCAACAAAAAATGATTCCATCTCCAAAATAATTGTATGCAACGAGAAATAACGTTTTTGACATCTGGTAATATTTTGACAAAAATTTAATAGAAAATTTGTTTACAAACAATTAAAAAGCTAAAACAAAAGTTTTAGAATTTGTTAAAAATTGATTTTCGACTCAAATATCTTTTAAAAATTTGAGTTTATGTATATCTTTAAACTAAATTTGTATTATAAGAAATACTGTTTTCAACATTCGGTAAAGTTTTGAGAAAAATCGAATTGACATCTTATATATAAAATTCTCATGTCACAGTGTTAGTTGCCATACTTCTCCAGCTCAACCAATTTCAATAAAATTTTGCAAATACATTCGGTAGGTCTGAGAATAAGTTTTTATCTTTTTTTTATATTCCTACTAGCTGACCCGACAAACGTTGTTTTGTCATATAAGTAAGCTGTATATTTGGTTTCCCAATTCATGAACGGGATCTAACTGCTTCTCATTTAGCCATCCATCTTGAAAAAGACCAGCGCGTATATTTTACGAGCAGGACATCCATTGATCGTGTTATTAATATAAATAAATTGGGTGGCGCGACAGTCCGTTGAGAACCAAGGCCTAGTGACTTACAACTCTCAACCATTCCTGTGTGCGAGTAATGTTGTCAGGAATGGAGTGGACCTACAGTTTATATGCCGACTCCGAACGGCTTATTTTGAGAAAGCACTTTTTCATGACAATAGTTACTCTTGGAGAATTTGTCAATTCCTCGCAAGAGGTAGTACCCGTGAAAAGACTTTAGATGGCATAGGCAGGGATCGAACCCAAGACCTCTTGCATGGCAGTCCAACGCACTAACCATCATACCATCGTGTTATTAATCCACCTAAAACTACACTAACTGAATTTTTTGAATTGTGTAATCGTGTGGAAGCTTTTGGTGCTTTCTCACAGACTGCTACAAAAAATGGATGCCTCACAAGCAAGGTACCCCGATTGATGCATGTCCCGGTTTATTCAAATCAAACACCTTGTTGCGAGTATTATCAGTCAATCCAAGGCAGACTGAGTGCTTCTGTATTCTACTTACTGTTATTGGTTAGTAATTAATATCACCGGCCCATTATCAATTCAAGATACTTTCAATGAATGGACTGTAGTATCCAACGTATAAAGATTCATGCCTTGCACTCGGCTTGCTGACATACGACAACCAATGGGAATGTATGTGTGCTTACTGAAGCAGGATCGAACTTTACAGCTAAAAAAAATCGCTTATTATTTGCTTTAGTGTTGACCACATGTTTCATGGCCCGAGCAGTGACATTATGGTGATTATCCCAAAGATTTAATGTGACTCCTGGTAAACTGGAAAAACATTCCCTATTCCGCAAATTCTTGCTAAAATACAATCAAAAAATTCTATCGCATTGGCTGTTGCGCATCTTCTGAGATTGCGGCAACTTTATTGGATGGGGGCAGAACAGTTCATTCGGTATTTAAACTTAAATTGAATATTCAAAATAACCCAGGCGCGGTGTGTAATATGAAAAAAAGAATTATCCTTGGCCACAGTGCTGAAACAGTGTCAAATTATTATCTGGGATAAATGCACTATGACAAACAAACATTCGCTTGGGGCGTTGAACAGGATATTGAAAGATATAAAAACAACGACAGACTATTTGAGGGCACTCTGTTACTCCTTTCAGGACAAACACTTTTCGTTATTCCACCTTCAACGTATAACGCTGATGAGATTAACGCGTGCTTAAAATCATCGTAACTGTAGCTTTATTTGGAAAAAGTACAACTGAAAGTAAATATGTGTTCAAATGCTTCAAAATCCATCCGCTGAAACATTCTCAAAACAATTACTGTTAATTAAAGGCGACGGAAAAGTTACTAAAGATGCATGATTACATTTCTGCATGGTTATTGATTCATAAGATGATCGCACTGATCAGATATTTCCGGATGTATACGGGCAATATACAAATCATGAGTGGCTGACAGAAACATCAATTTTAGCAGCAAAGAAATTAGATGTCAACCAATTAAACCTCAAGACGCAACATTTGTTACTAGGAGACTTGGTGTCATACAAATCTATTGATACAATTTGTGATGCCACCGAAGCTGTAAATTATCCAACTGAGTTTTTGAACTCTTGGATTTACCAGGCATGCCACCGAATACCTTACAACTGAAGGTTGGATTAGTGGTTTAAAATTAATGAAAATTGTTATCAAAGCCATAGTTCTAAATGAAAAATAACGAGGTGAAAATATATTATTACCTCGAATCCTTATTAAAAAAACAATTTTCTTAGTGATTTGTTATTTTAATATTTTGTCACCGTTTACAGTGCTCTAAATCCCTCCCACTTATATACCACATCATTACACACTAACAATAAGTTATTTATTTCGAGCAAAATATTCTCTAGAAATTTTTATTATTTTTATGGCTAGACAACGTGTGTCGGGTCAGCTAGTTTTTTTTTATAAATATGAAACACCTAAAAAATACATTACTTGAAATTATTAAAAATTGTTTTTTAACGCAAATATTTTTCGAAAATATAAAAATATTGCCTTCAAACTAATTTTATCTCACAGAAAATATTGTTTTCGCCATTCACGACAATAATCTCGTTGATAAAAATAGATTTTGAAATCAAACTATTTCATTATATGCAAAATATTGTTGGTAATTTTTAAATGTTTAAGAATAATTCAACTGAAAACTTTTTTAATAAGGCCCAAAAACCTACAAACTTTTTGCAATAGTTTTGAAACAAATAAAATCACAACAGACCTGGGAAGAAGGCTTACTGGGAAAAATGCGGCATGGAAATTTTCTGCAAAATTCTGAGGGCTACAAACTATCTAACTTTTAGAAGAATTGTATCTTTAAAAAGGTCACTCTTAGGATAAAAGTGCTGCTACATTTTTTGTAGACATTGTGATCTAAAATATTTATCTAGACAAGAAAACTCATTTTTTGAAGTTTGAACCAGACAATTTTTTAGTTCACGCCGGATTTATGAGGACTTTTGAGGTTAAATTTATATTTGTATTTTAAACAATTTTATATACAGCTGTGGACAAATAATTAGAAACACAAATTGTATTCATTTTAAAGCAGTAAATGTATTTTTTGTTTTTTTTTGTGCAAAAATATTTTTTTTTTTAATATAATTTTAAAACTTAAAACAATGTTTCCCAAACATAAAATTTATTTCATATGGCAGTTTCTGCGAAAAACACAGCGTTTATTGGTGGACAACTTATTAGAAACAAAGAGGAAAATTATATTAATTATTATAAAATTTATAACTTTATAATATCTTTTACCTTATATTTATCTTTAATACCTTGTTGCGAAACCTTTTTGCTTCAAAACTTCCCAACATCTTCGTTCCATTGATGAAATATGCCGCCTGAACTGCTCTACGGGTACAGCCTTCCAAGCAGCATATTATTATCTTTAATACCTTCGAAATAACATCATTGTTGGAGTTATTTTTGAGAGCAACAGGTCTTTTAACATCTGCCCCAAGATGCTCTATCGGATTTAGGTCTGCACTTGATGATGTCCATTCCAGAACTGTTATCGATTGGTCTCTAAAGAACTGTTTCCAGCAGTGCGCTTTGGATCGTTGTCTTGCTGAAACTTCCATATCACTGGCATGTTTTCATCGGCCCAATAAACTAATCGTTCCATAAGAATGTCAATGTATTTAACGGCTGTCAGCGTTCCATCGATTCGATGGATTGGGCCAGCTCCGCACCACGAGAATCAACCCCAAAAGTTAAGCGAGCCGCCTCTATGCTTAATTATTGGCAGAACGTATTTAGGGTGGAACGCTGTTCTTTTTGGCCTTCGGACATAACGTGCACCTTCTTGGCCGATCATAATTATTTTAGTTTCGTCACATCACATTACGTACTTCCATTCGTTTGTTGTCCAGTTGTCGTGTCATCTTGCGAACTCTATTCTAAGACTACGTTGCCTTGCGGTTATTAATGGTTTCTTCCGAGAAACACGACCATGCAACCCAACTTCTACCAATCTTCTTCTGATTGTGTGTGGCCCTATCAGTACATCGAATGCAACCGAGAGTTGGCTTATTTTTAGGTACTTTTTGGCCAGCCTACTAATTGCTCGATCTATTTGACAGCTTGTCTTACGGGCCCGTTTTTTACGAGGTACATTTTCAGCAGTCTCGAAGTTTTGAAAATGCTTAATTGCATTGAAAACTTTCTTTACAGAACAGTTCATTTGAGATGCAATTGCTCTATAGGACATTTTAAGCTTCCAAAGCTCAAGAATCGCTACCCTTATAGGATGATCACAGCTCTTTAATTTTCCCATTGCAATTACCTCAGAATTTTCTACTTTCCAATGCAAAATACAAAGATTATTTTTGTTTCACCCAAATCAAATGTAATTTAACAGTTTCTAATTAGATAAAGTGAATGTGGAAATGAGAAGCAAGTAATGTTTCGAATTAGTTGTCCACAGCTGTAAGTTTTCATTATAAATGGCTTACCAATGAAATACAAACATCTATTGATTCAACTCTAAAAATATGTATATTTTTTTAAACATCAAAATAAAACCGCTAATTAAAAGCCCTGTATTTAAAAACTTGAGATTGTATGACCACGATTTTCTCTTTAACCTCAAGAAGTGGCTAAAATCGTGTTAATTATCTAAATAAACAGATTACAAATAATTGAATTGAAATAAAAATGCCAATAATTCTTATAATTAAAACAACATGCATTATCCAGCAGTTTGTATACTCTCAACGAAATTGATTATTATTATTATTTCTTGAGCATTAATGCCTGTCAGTATAATGTCAAATGAAAAACAAATAAACACATAATCAACACTGTTGGTTGGTGTTGTTGTTGTTGTTATAAATATATCACCCGCCATATCCTTGTTCGTGGAAAGGATATATTTATATATTAACGTGGTATTAGGATTACAAATCATTTCATCACCATCAATATGTACCTATAAAACTGTACATATTTGTATAGAAATATGTATACACATGTATATCCTTATAGGAACATACACAGGGTGGTTCAAAAGTGACTTTCCTATATGAGAAAAATCGTAGATATTCTGTTTTTATAGTTTTTTTTTGTATTTTTATGCTAAAATAAATTAGAGTGCGAAATACATTTCTCATTTTGGCCTGTGTATCAGGAATTTGTCATCAAAGAACTGCTGTTGATCTTTTTTGAGCTAAAAGACCTCGCATAGCCCAAACTGAAGTAAATGAGAAACGCTCTCTTGCAAGTGTTGTGGAAAGTCCAGAAACACCGATACTAAGGTGTCCTGATCAGTTTGTTTTGTCCCGCAATTCATTACCAAGTGTTCTAAGAACCAAACTGCAGCTTCAAATTCTACGGATTTGACTGCACCATACTTTTTTCTGAAGGCTTAAAGCCTGTCTCTGGTAAGCATGAAATTTATTTTCATTTGATAGGCATCGTTATTACCATTTTATCAATACGTAAACCACTTTTGACACACCCTTTACCCACATTTTTTTACCTTTGAATGAGTCTCTCTTGATTGATATTTTCAATTAATCTCCCAGACAATACCTTCAAAATGAATCCACGTATCGCGTTTTATGCAAAATATGTATACACTATGCGTATTGTGTACACAATACACAACATGTAAAAAGTTTACACTCTCACCACACCGCCCCCCCGCCGCCGCGCCGGGCCTCCGTAACACCTCTACTTGGCTCCGCAGCTCAGTTCGAGTCTCCACCATCATGTCAATTCAAATTATGTTAATTTTCATCAAAATTAATTGAAACTTTATACCTACTCAATTAAGTTTTAATCTTTAATAACGATATTGATGTGGAATAATAGACATTGACGGATTAAGGATAACGTTGAATTCCAGGTAAGAAGAGGATTTTTTCGTCTATGTATGTATACATTTATAAAACAATACATACATTATGTACATATGTACATATTATGTATGTAGTACAGATGACAAGTTGGAAATAATAGTTTTAATTTTGTATCTCATCCTTCTTAAGAAGTTAATGTCAAGGCACTCA